>NC_063204.1:1107935-1282935 GCF_017589495.1 Alosa alosa
TTGATTCGTGTTCTTGAGAGCTGAACAATCACAAAACAGTCTGGCGGAGACAGTTCTCCACAAACATACACTGGAACTGGACGCACCTCAGATCTACTTTACAGGAGTTCTGTTATTCAGAATTAATAACCACCCACCAGCCAATCAGAAAAGAGCATTTCTTCTCTGCGGGTGATAGGCTTTATTTTTATTATTTTTATTATTATTATTAGACGTTATTATTTTTAAATCATAAACTTATTTTACAAATGAAAACCATGAACTTAGAAACTTACAAATGATAATAATTATAGTCATTATTAAAGTGCTCTCTGTTATAAATACATTTAAAAATCTATTTGAAAATACATTTTTCATTAGGAAAACTTCCTCTTAATCCCTATGGCAACACCACCTCTTATTAGGGTCGCTGGTATTCAAATACACTCCCCTCTGCCTCGATAACATAAATATTAATTCATCTACCATTGATTTAAAGATCATCTGCATTGCAAAGCGCAGCTGCTGTTGATATGAGGTTCAGAGCTGAGTATGTATTGTTCTCCTTTTCATCGTGCACACTGAGGATCCCCATCCCGTCTGAGACACAGAAAGGAGCCTGAGCTTCAGATGCTCTCTGAGTCGAGTAATCCCAGGCTTTTAAAAAGCTGACCTTTATAGCACAGAATGTCTGTGGAGTACACTTAAACGCCAATCCGCGCAAGCTGGGAGTGAATCAGCTGAATCCAATGCATTTGACTTTCTTTCTCCCTCATCCTTTTCAAGAGGCTACAACACAACACAAAGGCTAATAGCAAAACCGCTCATAGCTGAAAACTGTATCACGATACAAGTGTTTCATAACAGTCCATATCAATAATTATTGTTTTTTTTTCCTATTTGAAATAAGGACCAGGAGAAAAAAATGTTCAATTTAAACACTTTTATTTTAAACTTAACCTTCCACTGATTTTAATCACCTCAGTTATCAATCAAGGAAAGCAGGGAAAAGAAACCATGAAAAACGCTCAAATAAATAAATGTAGGCCTACACATAAGTCTGAATTAAAATCACAATGAACGCTGAACAATTTGGCTCTATATTAGTGTTTCCACGCAGGAAATGTGTTAGTTAAGGTGGTGGATGTATAATATTAATATAACCTTATATTATTATATAAACTACTGATATATTTTTATATGATTATTTATTCATGGCAGTACACCTTATGCAGATATTACAGGTAGGCTACTGTTACTATTACAACAGGCTCCAACAGCTCCACTTCTTCATGTCTCCTGCTGCTTCAGCTTCCAGCAGCACTGGTTGAAGTCTGGACATATTGTAGGCTAAACAAAGTAGCTTAATTGGCTAGTTTATTATAGTCTACTCTACTGGTTGGACTGTTCAGTTTTCCCACGTGTGTTTAAGTTTCAAACACATACTTCTTCTCCTTGGGAAAGGTCCTTTTGAGTCTTGGAAAAAACTTGTCCATTAACATCGGGTCTGATATGATAAGAACTGAGCAGTCAACTTGAATGTGACAATTTTGAAAATGTAAAATTGTGCAGCGTGCTAATGATGCTAATAGCATTGAATAGCAATTTAGCCATGAACTAACTTGAACGATTGTGAATGTTTGGATGAAATGTGCATGCTTAGGAGTGATGCGTCTGTTGAGAGGGAGAGAGAGTGTGCACAGGGCAAGGACTGAAAGAGAGTCTGTGTTGAGGTGGACCTACTTCTAGTTGCATATATATATCTATACAATGGAAGAGTTAAAAATTACTTTTTAGCCTATTTATTTATTTAAGGAAAACGTAGTTAAGGCAGGAGGTGTGTTGCGTTTAATTATCGAACGTTCTATCGAACTTATTTTTTAATCGATATTGATTACATGTCTAGCACAACATATATTGCTATCATTTTATCACCCAGCCCTAAAACCGCTCCGACTTAATTGTGACGAGCCAAGGCGAGCCAAGGGGGAACCAGGTTCATTGACACGGAAATTCTGAACAGGTAGCCTACTGCTCCACTGTCCACCCCACACGTCGAGCCGCAGACGAGACGCTCTTTGGTCATTGAAAGGCCCACAGTAAACAGCAGTAAAATCCACTCCTAATGGCAGGTCTACATGCGGCTGGAACAGATGAGGGGGCCATTTCAACAAAAGACGCTAATTTTATAGATGTGTGGAAGGAAGGGAGAAAACGCATCAGTCAGCCTTCAGGCCAGCTGGTGGTACAGAGTGCAAGTCTGGAAGTCTTTGAGCTCCTGACTCCAAAAGATGTGTAGTTGTCCTCAGTGACAAGAGGCTTTGGCCTGCGCTGCTTATCCTAACCCTTGTGGGTTTCACTTGTTTTGCAAACCGAATGCGAGCCAAGATCAACATCAGTATGCACATACCGCAACAATGTGGCTTTCTTGTATTCACTCATTTAAATATAAATTTTTGTGCATTGAGCCAGCTGAGTTTTTACTCATATCCCTAATGTATATTAAACTTCCAATCTCCATGAATTATCCGTTACATATGCATCATAAGGATGGAAGCAAAGGCAGACGTTGTGCCAGACGTTGTTCGTTTGATTTAAGAGAAAGCGGACAAAGGCTGATTGTCTTGCTTGTTTGGGCTGGCACATGGTCAGTCAGAGTGAGCCATCATGAAACCAGCCAGTGCATTTACTGGAAACATTAAAAAGCAAACCAGACACCAACCAACAGAGAACCTCAGTCACCAAAACAGAACCTCAGTCACAGAGAACCTCAATCAGCAAAACAGAACCTTAGTCACACAGAACCTCAGTCAGCAAAACAGAACCTCAGTCACACAGAACCTCAGTCAGCAGACAACAGAATTCTAACATCTCCCACTTGTTGCTCTTCTGCTCTCGTGGCTGTTAATCACAGGATCACAGATCAAAGGATGGAAATGTGATAATAACTAGGACTGATAATACACACACACACACCATGGAGTCCTACCCATGTAGGCAGCTACACACACGTATGTATACACCATCGAGTCTTACCCATGTGGGTAGTTACACACACACAAACACACACACACACACACCATGGAGTCCTACCCATGTAGACAGCTACACTCTTGGGCTCTTAAGGCTCTCTAATCCCTCTGAGGTGGCACTAACAAACCAGCGCTTGTTTCTGCTCTCATCCCCCACCCACTCCCCCCCATATCACATACCCCCCCGTTTCCTGTCAGTTCCAACAGGAAGTGGGATAGAGCAGCTGGCCGCAGCATGTGCGGAGTCGAGCAGCTGGCCCACGTCTGCCGCCCGCTGCGTCCTGCACCTCGTCACTCCTCAATCTAGCGCAGAGGTCAACAGGGGTCAACAGACCCGTCATCACGAATCCCCAACAGCAACTCTTACCCTTTAATGACAGCAGCATCGCTGCGCTGTCCACTGCGCTGTGATATGAAGTAGAGAGACTCAGTAAGGGCGGCTTCAAAGACTAGCTTGCTTTGAATCAAAAAGGCCATCAGTATAAATCACTGAGTCCCTGAAGTGGCTCAATTAGTCAATAAAGGCATAGGGACCTGGGGCGTAGCACGAGTCAATACTCGATACCTTGGGTCACAGTATTGGATGTGTCAATACACAAGCCATGGGATGGACCAGCCAAGGCCACCATTGTTAATCATTCTTCAAAAATAATTAACTTAAAGCACCATCAATTAAGAAGGCACTTCAGAAGCTGTAAAAATCTTTACTGGAGGAGACTGCAGCTTGACTCCAGATGCGTTATGAAAGCCATTTTGTTCTCCTACATGGCTGCCCAGGGCTGCGGTCACGGTAAAGAGCGCAAGAGACAAAACAAGGTCTACGGCGCCCAGATCAACCAACAAACAGCAAGAGACAACCAGGCTCTCAACAAACAGCAAGAGACAACCAGGCTCTCAACAAACAGCAAGAGACAACCAGGCTCTCAACAAACAGCAAGAGACAACCAGGCTCCAACAAACAGCAAGAGACAACCAGGCTCTCAACAAACAGCAAGAGACAACCAGGCTCTCAACAAACAGCAAGAGATCAACCAGGCTCCAACAAACAGCAAGAGACAACCAGGCTCTCAACAAACAAGGTCTACGGCGCCCAGATCAACCAGGCTCCAACAAACAGCAAGAGACAACCAGGCTCAACAAACAGCAAGAGACAACCAGGCTCTCAACAAACAAGGTCTACTCCAACAAACAAGGTCTACACGTGATCAACCAACAAAAACAGCAAGAGATCAACCAGGCTCTCAACAAACAGCAAGAGACAACCAGGCTCTCAACAAACAGCAAGAGACAACCAGGCTCTCAACAAACAAGGTCTACGGCGCCCAGATCAACCAGGCTCTCAACAAACAAGGTCTACGGCGCCCAGATGGAAGGGGAGCTTATCAAAAATGACGGAGAAAGAGGGAAGAAGTGAGGAGGTGAAGGAGCTACGCCAGAGAGAGGAGGTGAAGGAGCTACACCAGAGAGAGGAGGTGAAGGAGCTACACCAGAGAGAGGAGGTGAAGGAGCTACACCAGAGAGAGGAGGTGAAGGAGCTACACCAGAGGAGGTGAAGGAGCTACGCCAGAGAGGTGAGAGTGAAATATTGATGGAGCTTAGATGGTGCAGTGTGGATTAGAGACAGAAGAGATTGACTTGCATGGGCACCGTCTTATTGTTTACCCTGTTGTTGTTGTTTTTTCTTTTTTTTCTTTTTTTTTTTGCCTTGTTGTCGGGGACACTTTTCACTGTCCGCCAAAAAATCACTGTATACTATAGTACTATAGTATACTATACTATCACTCTATACTATAGTACTATAGTATACTATACTATACTATAGTACTATAGTATACTATACTATCACTGTATACTATAGTACTATAGTATACTATACTATCACTGTATACTATTGCCTTTGTAATCACTGTATACTATAGTACTATATAGTCTGTATACTATAGTACTATAGTATACTATACTATCACTGCATACTATTGCCTTTGTTGGTTTCAGACAGATGAAGACAAATATGAATAGTGACACCCAAGGAAGATTTCCAGTGGAACGTCCTGGATCAAATTGTTCTGTGCAAAGCAATATTGTGTGAGGTACATTCCCTTGTTGCCGCTGCTGCAACAGCTAGGGCTGTACAGTCACGGCAGTCATTGTTTGAGGAAGCAGCTGTCCAGTGACTGTCTGAATATAAAGAACCTGAGCATGGGTATCCGCTGCTCCTTGGTATAAATGTGAAGGCATCCCCCTTGTTAACATCAACAGCCATCGGCTTTTACAAGACAGTAAAAAAATTAAATTCTCAAAATGTTTCCCTCCTAAATCTGTCACCTCCATCACGAAAGAGCCCTCTCGCTGCCCGTTGCTCCCGCTGCCCGTTGAATGTTCCACAGCCGTGTGAGGACGAAGGAGGAAATGAGAAGTGGCGGGATGGGCTGTTAATCAGCAGCGGTCACTTAAGCAACGGCACTCTGGCGTGCAGCCAACTCGTACATTTAGGAGATGTGAAAACTGCACTAAGACGAAAGCACAGTAGACAGCCAGGCTGCTTGGACGCAGTGGATGCTATCACTTAAGTTTCCAAACAGACACTGAAGGGCGTCTGGGGAGTTGTGGTTGGAACTGTTTAAACATTTTCTGACCAGGCCACGTTGTTGTAGCATAAGTTTTAATACGCAGACCCATGTCAATCTCTCAGATTTATAAACATTAAAAGAGGGCATAAGTCACAATTGCTTCCATATGTGCGAAATGTACAAGAGAATTTGTCCTGTTGCATCTGTGAGAGACAACAAACTGACTGCAATCTTTACTCAGCACAAGCGCAAGTGGAACGTTTTCAGATGAGCATCACCGATGAATAAGTGATGGTGACCAGTGGACACAGGAGAGAGGAGCGGAGCTGGACTGGACTGGACTGAGCAAGAGGAGAGAGGAGCTGGACTGGACTGGACTGGACTGAGCAAGAGGAGAGAGGAGCTGGACTGGACTGGACTGGACTGAGCAAGAGGAGAGAGGAGCTGGACTGGACTGGACTGGACTGAGCAAGAGGAGAGAGGAGCTGCATCCCATCTCACACTGACGCCAGGATAATCAGAGCAGAGAGCAAAATCAATGTCACAACAGACGAGATGGATAGAGATAGATAGGATACGGGAGATAGAGAGATCCAGAGAAAGAGAGAAAGAGAGAGGAGGGAAATGGAGGGAGAGACAGAGTGGGAATTGCCGAAAGAGAGAGAGAAAAGGACGGAAGGAAAGAGGACAAATCAAAAGAAGGGAAAAGGAGACTGCATAGAGTGAAAAGAGAGAGAGATGCTAGAGAGGGAGAGAAAAAGACAAACAAAGGGATGGATGAAGGGATGGATGAAGGGATGGAAATAAAGAAGAAAACAGACTGAAAGACAGAAAGAGGAGGAGGGGCGGCCCGATCATCTGCCTCCTCTCTGCAAAACATCAATAGTCATCACCACGCTGGGTCAATGACCCAGAGGTCCCCAGCAGGCCAGCCAATAGCGTGACACTGGCCCTGTCGTCCCCTCCAGCCTTTGGTTAATACGCCTGTCAATCAAAATACTTGTTTGCTTTGCCTTTTCACAGAGAGGGCATTCAGAAAAAGATCCCTGTAATATCGACAAGCATTCCGGACACATAGGCTCTTGCAGACCATGCGTCTCTAGCTCCCTGCCTGCTAATAGAAGCCAAGTAGCAATGAACAAGGAATTGTCTACAGTAATGCAATTCTAACCCAAAGCAATGGCACACGATGTTTGTGTGGAGAGAGACATGCTGTCTAACATTGGCCTTTTATTTGTCCTTATTTTTCTTTTTTCCCTGCTTGTGTCCAGCTGGGTGGCTCCACGCTGGGGGAGGAAAATCTCCGTTGAGCTCTGACGACTCCAGCTTAGTGTTCGGCCGCTTGCTGCTACAGAGAGGTTAACGGCAAAGCGGCCGCGAGACTTCATTTGTCGCCGCGCAGGCTGGTTAACGGCAAAGCGGCCCCAATACTTAATTTGTGGCCGCGGCGATCGCTACAGAGAGGTTAACGGCAAAGCGGCCGCGAGACTTCATTTGTGGCCGCGCGGGCTGGGCCGTGGGGATCGCTTCTCGCCGAGGCACTTTCAAAGTCAACACTGTTATCTCGACACCACGACTGCTCCCAGGGCCAGGAGACCAACGTCCCTGTCCATCACTCGACAGCCAGACACAGACAAACAGAAAGGCTGAGAGCCAGAGAACATACAGAGTGAAGCAGAAATGTAATCAGAAAGAAATATCCTCTAAAATGGCTTCCTGTTTCAGCATCAGGATGTTGCTGATGATTAGTCAAAGTGATCTGTGCTCACTTCCTCGTTAATTGATTAGTTAGGTCTGGAATCCAGAAGGGCTGTGGTATCATGGCATGACAAGGGAGCTGAATGAGCCGAGATGGGAACCAGAGGTCTGTCGCACACAAAGGCCAGGGTTCTCCCTGGTAATTCAGAGTTCAAGCCATTAGTGCACACTGTACACACTGTGCTGTGTGTATTCACCCACGGAATCAGCAAGTCATTATGTCTCCTTTCAGAAAGACTACCTAGTGTTAACTGAGAAACCCTAATCTCTACAATATGGATGAACAAAACGATTTAGCATGTCTGCTTGTTCCTGTCCGTGTGGAATTTGAACCTGTTTGTATTGTGCTGTTTGTATTGTGCTGTTTTAAAACCATTCATCTCCAGGTGACTCTGAGACCGATACACAATCATTAGAGGCGATGAGACAATGTCACTCCTCAGCAGGAAATAAATGCATCTTCTAGGGTGCATTCTGACTGAAATGATGACAAATCAGCGATGCTGTTGGGCCCTCTTCATATATTTTGTCTTAATCTTCCAAGAGTCAAACGCAAAGCAAGCGTTTTATGTCCATGTTTTATAGGAGTCTAACTTTAATCCTCTAAAGAGCTTCAACACTGATGACAGGACATTTTATGATGGACAGCACTACTTCAGAGAGGCATTAATATCAGTGCTATGAAAGCTCAGCTAGCTGGTAGACAGTAACAACGTGACGATGGCCATAAAGAGTCCGTCTGAGCATGATGGTAAAGCCAGTGTGTGTGTGAGGGAAGAAAAAAAAAAACATCTGCAGGAGGTCACTCAGCGTAACGAGCACTTGATTGCTGCTTGTTGAGACGCCGCTCACTTCAAAGGCAAACAGGGCTGGACTTGGCTGGGGTTGGTAGGAGGGGAAAAGATGACTTCTAAAGCAAGGGAGATGACAGGATGCCAGCCATGCACAGAACTCCACCAGCCAGTGGGAGCTGCGAGCTTGGAAATGAGCAAGCTTTAGTCTGTCTGTGTGTGTGTGTGTGTGTGTGTGTGTGTGTGTGTGTGTGTGTGTGTGACTGCTTTAGTCTGTGTGTGTGTGACCACTTTATTCTGTGTGTGTGTGTGTGTGTGTGTGTGTGACTGCTTTAGTCTGTGTGTGTGTATGACTGTTTTAGTCTGTGTGTGTGTGACTGCTTTAGTCTGTGTGTGTGTGACTGCTTTAGTCTGTTTTAGACTGTTTTAGTCCGAGTCTGTTTTAGTCTGAGTCTGTGTGGGTGTGACTGCTTTAGTCTGTGTGTGTGTGACTGCTTTAGTCTGTGTGTGTGTGTGTGTGTGTGTGTGTGTGTGTGTGACTGCTTTAGTCTGTGTGGGTGTGACTGCTTTAGTCTGTGTGTGTGTGTGTGTGTGTGTGTGACTGCTTTAGTCTCTGTGTGTGTGTGTGTGACTGCTTTAGTCTGTCTGTGTGTGTGTGTGTGTGTGTGTGTGACTGCTTTAGTCTGTGTGTGTGTATGCGTGTGACTGCTTTAGTCTGTGTGTGCGTGTGTGTGAGACTGCTTTAGTCTGTGTGTGTGTGTGTGTGTGTGTGTGACTGCTTTAGTCTGTGTGTGTGTGTGACTGTTTTAGTCTGTGTGTGTGTGTGTCTGTGTGAGTGTGTGTGTGTGTGTGTGTGTGTGTGTGACTGCTTTAGTCTGTGTGCGTGTGTGTGTGACTGCTTTAGCCTGTGTGCGTGTGTGTGTAACTGCTTTAGTCTGTGCATGTGTGTGTGTGACTGCTTTAGTCTGTGTGTGTGTGTGTGTGTGTGTGACTGCTTTAGTCTGTCTGTGCATGTGTGTGTGACTGCTTTAGCCTGTGTGTGTGTGTGTGTGTAGGGTGCGATTTGTGTAAAATCGCACCCTGCACACACACATGATGATTTTGGGGATGATTTTGAATAAGTTTGTAACCCCAAAAAAAAAAAAAAAATGAACGAACTAACTGATTCATAGCCTATAATGTCATGGCTAATAAGATATTAATTTTACACCTTGTAACATTTTTTAGTTTTAGTGTACCGTGGTGTATATGACTTAAACAGCGAGTGTGCTTGATGATCAGCTCCTCTAATGCAGGATAGGACTACATTTGACAAGCATACAAATTCACCTTGTTCTGCCCCATCTGAAATGACTTCTCTATCTTTTGCTGCATCCTTTCTGTATTTGTTGTGTAAAAAACATTGTATATGATGGCACTGAAGTCTTAAGTTAGTGAAAGCTGCGAGGGCTAATGCAGTATCTCTCTCCCAATTTTATGCTCAGTAGCCAAGTGCGCATTATTGCAAAAAGTTGAAAATAAATGTGTTTATTACCTACAGAAAATAAATAGCCTACCATCATACTGTCAGTTAGTCGGCTACAGTGCAGTGAAGAGTTTGGAGAGTAAAGCTATAGGGCAATCCCAAGTTTTATGAAAATAATTACTTAACCAGAACATAAAGACCATATGGAGTTTATTTCTTGCAGCTGTTAAAAAACACCCGCTAGGATAGTTTAAAGGACACCAGGCAACGCTTTTGTGTTAATTAATCATCTTCTAAGTCGGTATATGGTTAAATGACTCATTATGGGGCGAATGAAGGTTCTCTCGCCCACCCCTACTGCCTGTAAGGAAGAATATCCCATTTGCAAGTTCTGGTGTATCCCACCCGCCTAATCGCGGGGATCAGTTTGCTGTTAGCAGAGAGGCAGGCTAACTAAAATGCTAGAGATTGTTGTAAACGCAGTGTATAATGGTGCAGAGCCGGTGAAGAAAGCAGCGAACACCCCTTGACCTGAAGACGAAAGAAAAAAAGGAAAAGAGCTTCAGGACCGAAGCTTTTAGGGGAGCCGCCAGAGGAGAAAGCATCAGGCTTGCCTGGTGTCCCTTTAAATACCCACCAACATTCGCTTTTTGGTAGCCTGCTAGATTATTTCTGAAAGTTATTTTATCTACTTGCCTAGCCTATTGGCTGATTTATCAAACGAAAAGCTTTCTCGTCATCTCGCAGAACTACAGGTATGTTTCGGGTAGAGAGCCATTGAATAAGCGTGCCAAGCGATGCCAAATCACACTTTTTGTGACATTCAGCAAATATCTCCTCATTTCATGTAAGTTCCTTCGGGACAATAATAGGCCCACTGCTCTACTCTCTAATGCAGTTGTCCTCCATCTCAGTTGCATCAGTTTTCTACATTTTGAAGGTTCTAAAATATGACGATATGTTTCACTGAATCCTTCGCTTTCATTTGTCCAGCTAACTTTTCCATTGAAACTAGCCATTTATGATGGATTACACACTCGACATTCTGAAATGTCCTGCACGACAAGGCCACTATTATCACGAGCCACTGTATCAGCAGCATGAGTGCTGACGGGTGACGGCAAGTTTATGATGTCAGATTATTATGTAGGCTTAGCCTACTAGACTGTTCTCACGTTGCAGCCAGCTTTACTTATATGAAGTAAAGCATCAATCAATATGAGGGGCAGAGGGGATAAATGTTGTCCCCCCACCGGGATTAAAATAATTTAGCAGAGGTAATGGATAGGAAAACCAGAGGGGGGGAAATCCTAACCATCCCCCCCCAAATCGCAAGACCCTGTGTGTGTGTGTGTGTGTGTGTGTGTGCAGGTGGACTGCTTTTAGTCTGTGTGCTGCAGGTGTGTAACTGCTTTTAGCCCAGTGCAGAAGTGTGTGACTGCTTTTAGTCTGTGCATGTGTGTGTGTGTGTGTGTGACTGTTTTAGTCTCTGTGTGTGTGTGTGTGTGTGACTGCTTTAGTCTGTCTGTGCATGTGTATGTGACTGCTTTAGCCTGTGCGTATGTGTGACTGCTTTAGTCTGTGCATGTGTGTGTGTGACTGCTTGTGGGGCAGCCGTGGCCTACTGGTTAGCACTCGGGACTTTTAACCGAGGGTTGCCGGTTCTAACCCCCGACCAGTAGGGATCGGCTGAAGTGCCCTTTGAGCAAGGCACCTAACCCCCACTGCTCCCCTCGGAAGTGGGCCAGGTTGCAGGCAGCTTTACTCCCCAGGATTAGTCCAGGTGCTTCACCCACTGTGTGTTCACTGTGTGCTGAGTGTGTTTCACTAATTCACAGATTGGGATAAATGCAGAGACCAAATTTCCCTCACGGGATTAAAAGAGTATATATACTTATATACTTTAGTCTGTGCGTGTGTGTGTGTGACTCTTGAATTTCCCCTGGGGATCAATAATCTATCTATCTATCTATCTATCTTGACTGCTTTACCCTGTGCATGTGTGTGACTGCTTTAGTCTGTGTCTGTGTGTGTGTGTGTGTGTGTGTGACTGCTTTAGCCTGTGCGTGTGTGTGTGTGACTGCTTTAGTCTGTGTGTGTATGTGTGTGTGTATGTGACTGGGCCATATAAACTTCCCAGTGGCTGCCCTGCACCTGCCTCCTGTTCCTCAGACACCTCCTCATCAACACAGCTCCTCCTGTTCCTCATGGTTCCTCAGACACCTCCTCATCAACACAGCACCTCCTGTTCCTCATGGTTCCTCAGACACCTCCTCATCAACACAGCACCTCCTGTTCCTCATGGTTCCTCAGACACCTGCTCATCAACACAGCACCTCCTGTTCCTCATGGTTCCTCAGACACCTGCTCATCAACACAGCACCTCCTGTTCCTCATGGTTCCTCAGACACCTGCTCATCAACACAGCACCTCCTGTTCCTCATGGTTCCTCAGACACCTCCTCATCAACACAGCACCTCCTGTTCCTCATGGTTCCTCAGACACCTGCTCCCCCAGTCCTCTTCTGAGCTCACGCCACAGATCGCCATTTCTGTTGTCAGCGGCTTTCGTTCTGCATTTCTGAGTTGGGATTATTAATGTTGGCCAACAAATGAGAAAAATATATCTATCTATCTATTCAGCCATATACCTATTCTATCTCTCTATCTATCTATTCAGCCATCTACCTATTCTATCTCTCTATCTATCTATTCAGCCATCTACCTATTCTATCTCTCTATCTATCTATTAAGCCATCTACCTATTCTATCTCTCTATATGTTTATTCAGCCATCTACCTATTCTATCTCTCTATATGTTTATTCAGCCATCTACCTATTCTATCTCTCTATCTATCTATTCAGCCATCTACCTATTCTATCTCTCTATTCAGCCATCTACCTATTCTATCTATCAATTCAGCCATCTACCTATTCTATCTCTCTATCTATCTATTCAGCCATCTACCTATTCTATCTCTCTATTCAGCTATTCAGCCATCTACCTATTCTTATCTCTCCTTATGTTTATTCAGCCATCTACCTATTCTATCTCTCTATCTATCTATTCAGCCATCTACCTATTCTATCTCTCTATCTATCTATTCAGCCATCTACCTATTCTATCTCTCCATATGTTTATTCAGCCATCTACCTATTCTATCTATATGTTTATGCATTGCTGTAGCATATGTTCAGAGCATAACATCATAGTGGCATGTACATGTGTGTGTGCAAGACTATAAGACAAGGGGCCCTCTGAAGGTCTACGTTTTCTGTCCTGGCCAGGACGTATTGGACAACGCTTTTGATTTATGTAGTTACACATCCATCTTGTAGAAAAACTGAAAAACATTACCTGCGAAAATGTTTTTTACTATTTCTGACAGGATGCCAGTTGAACAGACAGGGCAGGTTACTGGCAAGTATTAGGGGTGGGCGATATATATCGTCTGCGATAATATCGTGATTGTTGTTTTAACGATGTGCAATTTGACATTATCGAGTATTTAAATTACTTATGGGGAAAAAACACTCGAAATCACGCAGTGAAGACTCATATATTCCCAGGAGGTGTATGCGGGAGAAGCCCCTGGCTGCAGCAGAGCAAGTGTCATGTGATCACTAGTGGGTCACAACGTTGTTCCACGCACGCCTAATATTTATTTTGTGCAGCGAGTAGCCTACTTAAGATTTTATGCGGCTACTTTTGTCAAGTATCTGTTAAAGTAGCATTGATGAGGCAGTCAAGTTTTTTCCTACACTGTATTATATGGAGAGAAAACATTAGCCTTTGAGTATTTTAATAGTCAGTTGTAAACAAAGAACTCCTCAAGTAACTCTTGTACATGGACTGAAGTTCGCTCTAAATATCTACGTTTACGGATTATGCTAACCGTTAGCATCTCTATGGGATTTCTCATATACATTAGCCATAAGCTAACGCATTCGTTTATATTCTGTAACTTGGAATGCTAGCCTACATGAGTGCTCTTAAACAAAACATACCGTAGAAGGAAATAACTGATATGTACTCTGTTGGTCTGCTTAGTTTTACAGTGAATCCTATGTAAAGGTTTGAAAGGAACTTCAGCTTCAGACTTTCTCTTGGGAAACTGTTAGGCCTATTCATCTTCTTTAATGTAGCTGGCATGACCATGTCATTGCCACACAACCAAGTGGGGGCAGAATTGGAAGTGTCAGAGTGACAATGCATTGGTTGATTTGGTTAAAAAGTCACAGGTTAGGTTATTGGTTATTATTGTAATGATGCTATTCATAAATAATGAGCTGTAAAGTAACGCAAACTTTAACAAAAACATTTTTTTAAAGGATATCGACTAATTATCGTTATCGTCAAAATCACAAAAAATATCGAGACATTATTTTTTGTCCATATCGCCCATCCCTAGCAGGTATGCTGTCTTAATGACATCATCTATATGTATACAATATATCAGTCACACATTAAGAAGAAACTGATTACAAAAAGCTTCAACCTTTAATCTACTACGACTACTGCTGCTATGTCCTTCAAATGTAATGAATCGTTGGAGCAATAACAGTGGTGTAAGCTCAAGCAAACGAGAAGCATTCCTACTGACAAGCTATGTCAAGTCCTTTACAGAACCTGGTGGCTCAATGGTCAAATGTGAACAAACTACAGACACATAACCCTATTAAACACCCAAACTACATACACATTACCCTATAAAACACCCAAACCACAGATACATAACCCTATTAAACACCCAAACTACATAAACATTACCCTATAAAACACCCAAACCACAGACACATAAGCCTATGAAAACACAAAACAAGAAAAAGGAGCAGCATCAGCTCAGAACTTAATTAAAACCTTAATCTATGTAAACATCTTTGAGAAATAAGTGGCTACGTAGGTTACGTAGTAAGCCAGTCCAAATGAATAAACATAATGCATTTTATGCCCAGTTTTCTATTTCTATCTTTTCTATTTCAAGGAAGCATAACCGCAGAAGCATCTAGAATTACTAGTCCGTTCACCCGTCTATCTAACCTCAATCTCTACCCAGTATACATCAGTGTATATTTCAAAACAAACTTGGGTTTTTCTGAAAAGTCCACTGGCTAAATCAGTCCATCTCTGGCTGTGAAGAAAAACAGTTCCTCTCAGCTTGTCAACTTCGCCTCAACAATCACTTCAATACAGCGGTCACATCACTTCCTACTTGCGACTTTGAATAGTCTCAAACTGAGCCACTAACTAATGCATGCAAAGCCATGACTTTGTTAGAGGCTATTAGGGCCGCCTGAAGTGGACACTTGCCAAAGCCCATCAATCAAGACCAAACACTTGTTAATGTAATCCACATAGCTGACCTCAAAAAGACCACATTTCACAGTTCAAGACCCTCCAGAGAAACAGGCCACAAAGACCACAAACTTTTTTTCTCCCAACAAACAAAGTAAAATATAAGGGCTTTATGTTATGGCTTTGAGAAATGGTGGAGTTGTTGACAATTACAGTAGTTTTACACTTTCATTGTTGTTTTTATTTTTCAAATTCCCAACTATTTTTCTGAGAAAACCATTTCATCCATCACAGGTTTGTAGCTGTGGTTGTTATGGTCCCCATCACTGAACTTTGTGACACAACACAGTGTGTGAAGAGGACAGAGGACAGTGGACGTCACGAACCACAACTACACAGAGCAGGACATCACAAAGCACTACACAACTACACAGAGTAGACTGCTACTTTGTTTCAATAATAAATGTACATTTTTGCCACTGTGGCTATGTCCCTCATCAAGCTACAATAGCCGGCCTGAAGCTACACGGCCTCTGCAAAGTCACAGTAACTAGTGCCAGAAGGAATCCTGGGGCGGCCATTGTGTCCGAGCCCATTTGTAAAGGCGAGCTCTCGCCTCTCTCTGGACACCCCTGATTGAGCTTCTTTCCAAGGCCCTGGGCCTGCGCTTGTAACCAATCGGGCACAATGGCTACTATTGTCATGGGCTCTCCCTCGGTGTCACAAAATGGAGGGGAATAAAAAAGCATTGATCTGTCCTGAGAGAGGGGTGAGATCAAATAAAAGCCTCTATAGAAACTTGGGAGCCTCACGAAACACTTTGCACCAACACAAACACACACACACACCATCACCACCACCCTTTTTTCTGCTACACTTAACAATTTGGTTGTAGCCGTGTAGGAGCAAGCCCTCACAAGAAGTTATTATGTCACATGAAAAATAAATACTTTTAAAAAGTAACTAATTCTCCATATCAGTAATATGGGACTAACTAATAGATCGGTCTGTAATTTAAGATTTGACACAAGAGATAAAAATTCGATACACAAAAAAGTACCATGCACATTCGTGAATAATATTACTTATATGTTTACATTTAAAAATACTTTCTATAGTGGCCCTCTCTATGAATTTATAAATTGTAAATTAAGTTGTTATTATGTTGAACATGACATTTCTGCTGTTCTGTTGACAAAATGTTTTATAAGATCATTTTATTAAACCCCTTCAAAATGCCCCTTCATAATTTCATATTGTATGGCATAACACACACGATAAACCAATCTTGGCCAAGACTTGGCGAGTAGACCTTAATTATGGCAGGCCTGTTCCTGGGCTACAGGAACCCGTCGCATGATACGGTCCAAACTCTCCGCAGAGTGAGTCCTGAAGCCCAAATTAGCTGAACATTTGACAATGCTCCTCCTTGTGGGCTTCAGAATGCTGATAGCGCTATAACTCTCCTAAATGTCAGCTCGAGTGTCACACCATCTTTGAATCTTCGGACAATGGTTTGTTTTAATCAATGAACACAACTAAACTAGGCATTTTACAGATATGCTACCTTACAGAAACCAAATTAGCCTTGCAGGGTAAATGATGACATTGCAGGGTAAATGATGACATTGGTTAATATACTGGCAAATAACATACATGATTTTTCATCAGAGACAAGTGACCTGACCTCCTAAATGTGACAGCAAGTGACCTGTGCTGACAGCTAATATATCACTGGCTATCTTTTATCTCCAAATGCTTTGGTTATAGTACAGCGCTGTTAAATAATGTATTGAAGGCTCTTTTATCCGGTGATTAAAATGAATACTCTGATAACAGCTTTATTAAAGCTGGCAGATGCAGACCAACATTATCCAGACCGTTGTCCCCTCCAGAATTGATTACGCCAATGCATTTCTGGAGGACTGCCCGCCAGCACGCACACAAACAAGCCGCAGCTTAGCCCACCACGGCTGCCAGATTATTAATTAGTCAAACAGGCCCTCAGTCTGGTCTGTCTCGGAGATGAATATTATATTCTGCAGTTCCTCCAGCAAAGACGATAGGATGCAGTTCTGCAACTGCTCACTATTAGGAATTGGAATGGTCCCCATCTTTGGGTTCCGCAACATCAAGGAGACCTCTGGAGATTAAACTGCTCCATGTGGCTCTAGTTCTTGTGTTGTTGAAGCAGGGTAGGCGGGCCGGGTAGGCCCTGCTCTTTCCCTTACCCACATCCTCTCGAGCGCCAAGCCACATCACTGGTGAGCTACTGGGTCTGGGAAAGGGTTTCCTTGGCCAACACATTACTACCAGATGCCTATGGCTTGGCAGACTCAGGCTGGTGGGACCAATGTGGTATGACTTGATCTGTCCTGAGCTCCTTTGTGAAATTACTATGCACTGGTTTTGGTGAATGTAATAAAGCATCCCTTATTAAGAGGAAAACTAACGAAATAGCCTTAGATGTGACTCTCCTGCCCCCTGACAAACGTAGGCTACACCACCGCCACTGACAACTGAGTGGAACCAAACGGTTTGCCTCGGGCCTGCAGGCAGCAGCAATTAACAATGGACGGAGAGGAAGTAGAAATGCGTATTAGCTGCATCTGATAACAGCGCCCCTCTATTCATAATGTCTTCAACGACCTGCACGAATAACAAACGTGTGGGACAGACCGATGCTGGTGCCGCTGTTTAGATGTGCGCCACTGATTTGCATGAATATATGATAAGCCAACCATTAGCCTACCGGTCTAACAGAGTTTGAGTCCTTAGCAGGGGGCTACGCGCGAGAGCGTTGAAGGGTGGGGTTCGGGACTGCTATTCTTTTATCATAGGCTACACCTGATCTCGTTCGCCAGTGACACCAGCGTAGCATCAACGAACACACGGAGCATCATCAATGAGGGTCGATTGGGGTTATACTGACACACAGCCTATACCAGTTATTACCCCATAATAACAAATAAAGGCATCATTCTGACTGCCTTTTTCCCTAATACACCATTTAGTCCTATACCCTAATTCTAGTAAATTCACCGATACGTCTTTTGTCTGGAAACATTGTCACAAGAGAGGGAAACGGATGTTGATGTGTTATGTTTTGCAGCTTTCGATATGAGCATGCAGGCTACTGGAATAATAATGATTAAATGCTTACCCACGCAGCCTTTCCCTTTGCCCGACACACATTCGCCGCTCTGGGGGTACGACGAGTGGACCCCAAGCAAAGAGAAGATGGTCAGTAAACACACGAACGTTAGGTGAAGCTGGCTATGCAACGGTCCCATCCACCGTACGATCCGGTAGCCTGTCAACATGGTGAAAACGAAGGTGTCCACGGGCCGTCCTGATAGCGATAAATTTGTTCCTTCGTTCGATGTCTCGTGCGAAAAGAAGAAAACAAAAGCGACCTAAGGAGAGCGCATGCAGCTTCGCCGAGGCAAAACACCCCCGTTCCAAGCGTTACTCTCCAGTGAATGAAAGATGGTTGCGCAGATGGGGATTATTTCCCGGGATGGTGTAAGCTAAACATAAATACCAGCATCACTCCCAGTCCCTAGTAATTCGGCATCTGAATAAGGCTACACAGACATGATCTTCTCACTCACGCTCTTGCTCAATGTCCCGAACGTGTGCGCACGTAAATGAGTAGCCTGGCTCTCGGCGGTCCCTCTCTATCGGTAGGTCCTGCTGTCTTTGTGTGCCTTTCCTTCACCAAATCCGCCACTACATTCAACTCATCAGAAGGCTGAGGAGAACGAGGTTCCAATTCCACGTCCTTCACTTAAGACTTATTTGATATTATCCGATTCGTGCACCATAAAACATCAATGTAGGCTCTAAACTCAGCCTGTTGTGTAGCCCTTACAACAAAGGGTCGGCAAGGATGGCTTGTGGTCACGTGAGGCAGACCACCTCCCCCAATATCCTTTGGGAAGACCGAGGAGACCAGACAGACACCTTCGAGCAGGATACAATCAAGCCGCTTCACTTGCAATTCAGACAAGCGACTGATGTTATTCGGAAGTAGTCCTTTATTATATTGTAATATATATGCATTTGCCTTTCAACAGACTATCTAAATACTTAATTGTTTTTTTAAGTTACATTTTTAATAGTCAATATGGTTGTCTCAAGCAATATTTTTTTGTTTACCATGCATGACTGAGCCATAGGTCCTAAGGCTACATGAAATAATTTTGCGGATTTTACTATTTTTATTTAGCAAAAGGAGCTGACAAGTGTTACCACATTTAGGAGCATATTACTTACAGTAATAATGTCTTAATGATTTCTTAATAATGACATTGTTTATTTATTTATTTTTCTATAAATTCCAAGGAACTACAAGTCTGATCAAATGTAATCTTCTGAGTTTCCTAATGTGGTTAAGTTTTATTAATTATTTTTACAAAGTAGCAACAGACCTGTAGGTTTTACAACGTAGCTACATACCTGTAGCCTAGGTTTTACACTGTAGATAGACCTGTAGGTTTTAACAGCTTAATGTGCAGTGTAACAGTGAAGGGTAATCTAAAGTTTAACATGATCATCATCAGTGCCTTTCCAATACAGTGAGCTGGGACAGCTTTTCTGTTTTGGTCCCCCAACACCACCACCACCTCCCCACCCAGTCCAGGCATTTAGAGATTAGCCTAACCCTCAGTTGCTGAGACTTTATGGTATTATCTGTAAGCAATGCTATTATTTTCTGTTGCGTGTCACCCAAGCAACCAGGATATGGCCTCGACATTGCCTTGCCATCTGGGGCCTTGCCCCCCCCCCCCACACTGTCTCAGCAGTGTGTCCAGATAATCCCTGCTTTACTTGGCCAATGCAAATGATTAGCTTACCTACTAGCAGCAGGGAGGTGAACTGTCTCTCTTGCCGCACTTTTTAGTAGGCTACTTTTGTGACGCTAATGGAATCCAGAGACACATTCCTGAGCTTAATAAGAACAACTCTACTGGGGCAATGGGGACATATATTTTTATATATTTGACATGATTTTTCCATTAGAAGAAAGGATTCAATTTTATACTTCATCTTTATATTTCACTGTCTCTCCATTATTAAACCATCATAAAACTATACCTCAAACTGTCCATGCAGTTCATGCCTGGATGCACACAAACACAATCATGTTTATTATATAAGCCTGTGCTCTGAAATGCCTGTGTGTCATGATCGCTCGCTTGGTACAGTAGAGCCCCCCCCCCCCACCCCACCACATAACCAAAAGGGAACATTGAGTGTGTGTGAATTCAGACGTAAATGATGACCTAGGGTCGTACAGTTGACTGAGCAGCATGATGCGCTCGCTTGGTACAGTAGAGCCCCCCACCCCCCCCCACCCACCACATAATCAAAAGGGAACATTGAGTCTGAAAGAAAAACGTGTGAACGTGTCCACACCAGTCGTGTGGCGAATTGCTTACACACACACACACACACACACGCACACGCACAAGCGCACACAAACACACACAAACACAAACACACACACACACACACACACACACACACACACACACTAAAAGCATTGCAGCCTCTACTGCTCCATTTCAGAGTGCCTCTCTATTCGGCGCAGAGAAATGTGTGTGTCAGTCAGTCTTCCTATGTAGGTTACGGAGTCTATGGCGGCGCATGATTCTAACCTAGAGTGTTCCAGAGGGAGTCCTGCCCCAGTCTTAAGTCTACATTCCGGTATAGATGAGGGGCGGTGATGGGAGCCTCTGCTCCTCTCACTGCCTAAATGTGTCACAGCGCCCAGGGTGAACTTTCAGGAGGTATAGATAGACAGACAGACAGATAGACAGATAGATATAGATAGACAGACAGACAGATAAATAAGATAGATAAATAGACAGACAGACAGGGCGGTGTTCCAGAGGGGAGAAGCTCTATTTGTAAAGTTTGTGTGTATACACAAGCCACTACAAGAAACACACACAAACACAAACACACACACACACACACACACACACACACACACACACTAAAAGCATTGCAGCCTCTACTGCTCCATTTCAGAGTGCCTCTCTATTCGGCGCAGAGAAATGTGTGTGTCAGTCAGTCTTCCTATGTAGGTTACAGGAGGTCTATAGCAGCCGCATGGTTAACCTAGATACGTCCCAGAGGTCCTGCCCCAGTCTTAAGTCTACATTCAGTATAGATGAGGACGCACAGTGATGGGAACCTCTGCTCCTCTCACTGCCTAAGTGTGTCACAGCGCCCAGGGTGAACTTTCAGGAGGTATAGATAGACAGACAGACAGATAGACAGATAGATAGATAGACAGACAGACAGATAAATAGATAGATAAATAGACAGACAGACAGACAGATAGACAGACAGATAAATACAGGACCCTCCAGAATTATTGGCACCTTTGGTAAAGTTGACTAAAACAGGTATAAAAAATAATCCGTTGGTGATTTATTTGTAATGCAAAACAATGTTCCAGGGGGAAATCCTATTTGTGAAGAGTTTGTGGATACAAATTTATTCTGAAAAGGAAAATCCATAAAGAAATAAATATGTTAACAAAGTTTATTGCTCACAAATATTGGCACCCCTAGAAAAATCTTATATACAAAACCTAACAGAAGCATTTTCCTACCTAATTTCATTCAATTTCAGTTTGTGTGTACGGACCCGTACAGTGTTCCAGAGGGGAGAAGCTCTATTTGTAAAGTTTGTGTGTATACAGTAAGCCAGTACAGTGTTCCAGAGGGGAGAAGCTCTATTTGTAAAAGGATTTGTGTGTATACAGTAAGCCAGTACAGTGTTCCAGAGGGGAGAAGCTCTATTTGTAAAGTTTGTGTGTATACAGTAAGCCAGTACAGTGTTCCAGAGGGGAGAAGCTCTATTATGAAAACAATGAGGAAAAATCCACCCTTGGAAGGAAAGAACATTTATTCTGAGAATACCAGACAGTGTTCCAGAGGGGAGAAGCTCTATTTGTAAAGTTTGTGTGTATACAGTAAGTGTGTATAAGCCCGTACAGTGTTCCAGAGAGGAGAAGCACCGGGTGAGTGATGCTTGAGCTGCTGTCTGGTTCTCTACGCACTGAGCCCAATGCACTTCCACTAAGATGCAATGACACCAGTTAGTGGATGAGATAGCCATGCAGACCTTTCTGTTGGGTCCAGTTTGTCCACTTCAGCGTATCATTGTAGCCTACACTCTCTATCATGTTGCTATCAATTAGAGTGATTCTCAGACATGTGCCTGTAAATGAACAAAAGCGACTCACAGAGCTGAGATAGGCTGAGGTGAGAGGTGAGAGATGAGATAGGCTGAGGTGAGAGGTCACCCATCTCTCCAGGCTCTCTGCTCCCTCCTGCAGGTCCAGGCAGAGGACAGGGGTTTGTCACGACAGATGGCCTCACTACCATACTGCTCTGCTGTGTGTAATGCGCTAATCATTCCATATATGCTATCTTTTGTAGTCACTAAACTGTCACCACATCTACACCCATGGTGATGTAGAAGCTGGCAGGTTGTGGCTAGTGATGAGGTCATCCTAGCACCACGGTAGCAAAGGCCTTATTGATCATAGTGGTACCAAAGCACTCAATTGATTTCCTGTCGGAACAGCGTTTTCAATAGACTGTGTCAAAAGCAGAGGATTCTCATCAGTCACTCTGTTTCACCCCTTTAGTGAGGTGCTGGTGCCGTAGTGTGCTTTGACAGGAGGAAAGGGTTCTTTGGACAGACTGAGAAGTGTTCTTTAGACAGACTGAGAGAAGTGTTCTTTAGACAGACTGAGAGAAGTGTTCTTTAGACAGACTGAGAGATGGGTTCTTTTTTCCAAAGTGAGGAGATGTGTCTTGTTCAACTCTTCTTCCAGACAGAATCAGCCCACTACTGCATCAGTGAGCTCGGAAATCTGGGACTTGTGCAGTTTAGAGATGTAAGTATCACATCCAGTGCCCTCCTATGTGTATGCTGAAAGAGCTATCTATCTATCTATCTATCTACAGTATATGTCTATCTATCTATCTATTTATCTATCTATCTATCTATCTATCTATCTATCTATCTATCTATCTATCTATATATCTATCTCTGTGTGTCTGTCTGTTTTTCTTTCTTGACAGTTGAACAATCTTTTTACTTGATGCCTTTTTCCATGCTTTGTTAAGTTTTGTGAGTTGAAAGAAATTCATTTACAGTAAGCCAAATGTATTTTAATGTAAATGTCAAACACCAAAAGTCAGCCATCTGTTCTGAGCTGGTTCATAGAGTTCAGAGGAAAAGGTGAATACAGTCTGCTTGCCGTTGTATAACTAGCGTGGTGAATTAGCTCAGCGACAGTGTCGTATTGATTCAATTTCCTGGATAACATCCCCATGTGCTGCACCTGTCATGCACACACACACACACACCAGCACAAACAAGCATATTCACAGGCACACTTCTCTGGGTAAGGCGTCAGACATAAGCCTAACAACAGTCACTGTGTTTTTGCAAACATTGACAGTGCTGTAACGGTCAAACTTGCCTGACAAACAAACTGACCCTGAGTGTTGACCCTGCTAAGTGTGCCCTGTTGTTGACCCTGAGTGTTAACCCTAAGTAGGGGCAGCCGTGGCCTACTGGTTAGCGCTTCGGATTTGTAACCAGAGGGTTGCCGGTTCGAACCCCGACTGGTAGGCATGGCTGAAGTGCCCTTGAGCAAGGCACCTAACCCCTCACTGCTCCCCCGAGCGCCGCTGTAGCAGGCAGCTCACTGCGCTGGGATTAGTGTATGCTTCACCTCACTGTGTGTTCACTGTGTGCTGTGTGTGTTTCACTAATTCACGGATTGGGATAAATGCAGAGACCAAGTTTCCCGTACGGGATCAAAAAAGTATATATACTTATACTTATATAGGGATCAAAAGTTATATACTTTTACTTATGTGTGCCCTGTGGTTGCTGCTTCCAGCTGAATCCAGATGCGTCGGCCTTTCATAGGAAGTTTGTAAATGAAGTGAGGAAATGCGAAGACATGGAGAGAGTCCTCAGTGAGTATTCATGAGATCAGCGGATGAGAAACACGTTTACTCACCTCATATAGAAACACTTACTCACCTCATATCAGGAGATCAACGGATGAGAAACACGTTTACTCACCTCATACCACCTGGTATGGTATGAAATATAGTCATTTGTACATTTAAAGCACCTCATACTTTATCTTTTCATTGCATAATGGTATGGTATGGTATGAAATATAGTCATCACCTCACATATTTTTCATACATAATGATATGATATGAAATATAGTCATTTGTACATTTGAAGTGTGATGTGTGTTTACATATGAATTCCAGTGATCTTGCCATTCCAGATTCAGATTCAGATTTTGCAGCACAGTGTTTGTGTGGCCACCTTGGACCTGAGCTCTGGACTGATAGTCTGTGACAGCTTGAGCTTGTTGTTTCAGGGCTTCTGCAGAAGGAGATGATGAAGAGTGATATCGCGGTGGCCAAGGGCTCGGACACAGAGCGGGTGCCCTGTCCTCGGGATGTGTTTGAACTTGAGGTAACGCTGTTTACATCATGCTGATCTAATGGCTGCTCTGCTGCTTTTCAGTTCACCAAGCTATACACAGCAACATATATAGTTCACCAAGCTACTGTATATACACACAGCATCATATATATTGCATAGTTCACCAAGCTATATACGCACAGCATCATATATATTGCATAGTTCACCAAGCTATATACACACAGCATCATATATATTGGATGCAGTGCAGTTTATCAAGCTACACACAGCATCATATATATTGCATAGTTCACCAAGCTATACAGCATAATGTATATTGCATAGTTCACCAAGCTATACACACACATGCATAGAATCTTTCTTCTGCATGAACATTAAAGTTTAATCAGTCGCGTTTGTACATTTTTCATCACAGTAACTGCATTTCTCAAAACAATGTACTCAAACTGCAAACACAGTGGATCACCTGCAAAAGCTCAAAATGTATGTCTCAGATATGTATACAAATATTTTGATGTAAGTGCAATCACCATCAGAATGATACGTTCCTGTGCCATTGGTATGACAGGGGGCAGATCCAGGCTGGCAGCAGGTTTCATAAGGCGCCCCAAATGTTAAGAAATACTGTAAATCAAATAGATATTCACATCCAGTTGTCATTGACTGTGTGTAATAAGAAATATCTAATTAAACCTACAAACCATCCTCAGGAAGGAAGAGACAGAAAAGGATCAGTCCCATGGACTATAACATTATGCTGGATCAGTCCCATGGACTATAACATTATGCTGGATCAGTCCTATCGACTATAACATTATGCTGGATTTGTGGTATGTGTGTGTGTCTTGTTTGCTCACAAGTGTGTGTAGATAAACCTGGCCTTGTTTGCTCAGAAGTGTGTGTAGTAAAGGAGTAACTCACCAAACAACAATCTAGTTCCCATCATGCATCATGCAGGAACATGATCATGACCGCGGCAAGGACGGCCCCCAAGAGGCCGCATTCCTACAAATCCAACTCACTCACACACACACACTCACTGCTTAATATGAGTCTGACACCCCTGATGTACATGAAATGCTAAGCTTTCAGCCAGGGAATCCTGTTTAATCTAGAAAAGTTATAGAATAGGAATGTGATTTGACTTATAAGTTATAGAATAGGAATGTGATTTGACTTAACAAAGAGTAGTGCAAGGAGAGGAGTCAGCCCAGTACTCTATCTGTTAAATCCAAATGAACCACTGGATATCTTCTGGATAGATATCTTCTTTTCACGGTTCCTCTCCGTGTTCTACAACATGTCCATGCATGAGCGCGTAATAACTGACCCTCGCGTACTGCGCTGCCCACAGTCTACGCTTGAGAAGTTGGAGCAGGAGCTGAGGGAGATCAACTCCAACCAGGACACACTGAAGCACAACTTCACCGAGCTCATGGAGATGAAGTACCTGCTGCAGATGGCTGAGGACTTCTTTGAACAGGTACACCTGACCTGGCTCTTTGAACAGGTACACCTGACCTGGCTCTTTGAACAGGTACGCCTGACCTGGCTCTTTGAACAGGTACGCCTGACTGGGGAAACTAACAGGTAGGCCACTCCAGGAGTTTCAGAGATCCAGTAGGTTATGTACCAGGAGATGGTGTAGAGATACAGTGGGTGATGTACCGGGAGATGGTGAAGAATTGTTCAGGTCATGGACTCCACAGATGAAGCCCGGGAGCTCAAGCTTGTAGGCCTATGTAACACACACACACAGTAGTTTACAGTGTGGCGGTAATGGGGTAACTTTAAAGGTTGGGCGCCAGGTGGTTATCCACCACAACTCAGACAGAGTGAAATTAAACTAAAATTAAGAAAATACCGGTAATAATTAAATGAACTTTCTGAGCATACAACAAAACTAAATTGTATTAACTAAAACTTCTCCAAGAAATATTTTCCAGTCAGATGTGTTCAAAAGGTATACAGTATATTGTACAGGACACGACAACGCAACACATAAACAAACAAACAACCACAAAAAGCTGTCAGCAGTCAAAGTCAATATAGCCCAGGTTAAAGGAACACGCCACCATTTTATGAAATTGAGTTATTCACCGTCTCCCCTATTAGATAAGTGAGTAAAAACATTTTTATCTCCGTGTATGCATCGTCTTAGTCCGGCAGCGCCCCCGCTAGCTTAGCTTAGCATAGTGAATGGAATCTCTCCTGCTGGACAGCATGTCGTGAGTAAAAGTGAGCTAAAAAAAAAAAAAAATCTCAAATGACTTCTTGTGGCCTGTGCATTTACGAGTACAAAAGGCAATGCAGATTACGACAAGGTGATTTCCTGGGCAGGTATTGACTTGGGACTATGCTGGGGCGAAGCACTGCTACTTTGCAATAGTACACTAGACTAATGAAACCATATGTCACATGCATCAGGTTTTGGCGGTTGGGGAAACTGGCATCTATCAGTGTGTAGAGTGCAGAAGTGGGCACAGTTGAGCTTGTTGTGCCCTGCAGGCGGAGTGCCAGCTGTCGGTCTCTGAGCTGCCGTCCGAGGACTCCATCACGCTGACCACCTCATCACGCATGGCCAGGCGCACCAGCAGCATCGCCAGCCACACTGGCCCGCTCAAACTGGGGTACGTGCACATACACAGTATACGGACCAATAGGAAACTGGGGTATGCGCACAGACCAATAGGAAACTGGGGTATGCGCACATACACAGTATACGGACCAATAGGAAACTGGGGAATGCGCACAGTACACAGTATACGGACCAATAGGAACACTTTACTAAAATGAAAGTATTACTAAAGGGCCTTCTAATGCTAATAAGATATTATTTAACTTAGTGTATTATCATTTGCAGTTTGAAAAAATCCATAAACTAAACATATTTCCTTCAAATGTTGAACGCATTGTTATAAAAGTGATCACATGACACCACCACTTACATCAAGTTCAACTCCCCTTCAGGTTTGTAGCAGGAGTAATCAGGCATGAGAGATTCCTCTCCTTTGAGAAGATCCTGTGGCGACTGTTTCACGGCAACTTTGTTCTGCGTCATGCTGAAATCCAGATCCAGGAGGAGGAGAACAACACAGTGAGAACATCTGCTCACGTCAGATTAGCAATATCTGCTCACCTCAGATTAGCAACACCTGCTCACCTCAGATTATTAACCTCTGCTCACCTCAGATTAGCAACATCTGCTCACGTCAGATTAGCAACATCTGCTCACCTCAGATTAGCAACATCTGCTCACCTCAGATTATCAACATCTGCTCTCTACCTCAGATTATCTAGGTTAACAAGATTATGATAAGATCAGTGCTGTTTCAAGACATGCAGCTGTGATTAAATGCTTGAATGTTATAAGAAGACCCACCATCAAATGGAAAACATGTCCAAACATGTCCAATCATGCATGAGTAAATTATGTGCGGGTTTTTGGAGGAATCATCAGGATCTTGGTATGGAATACTACATGGGTAAAACTTGTGACAGAACTGTTAACTTAAATTAAATTGAACAATTAGAAATGCACCATTAATGTAACATGAATTTCCAGGAGGGGCCAGTGAAGAAAGTTGTGTTCATAATATTCATACAAGGAGATCATGTCCGGAGAAAGATCCAGAAAATATGTGAAGGGTAAGTCAAAAATGTCATGACAGTTTTCACAGTTTTACAGGCAATTTGTCTCAGGTGCACATACCTTTTCCTGCCTTTGTAGATTTGAATCTGTGGCCAAACAACCCCCCGTGTCTCTCTCTCCCTCCTCGTGTAGCTTCCATGCTGGTCTGTATCCCTGCCCAAACGCACCTGCTGCCCGGAAAAACATGAGGGTCAACGTCAGCACTCGTATCTCAGACCTCAAAATGGTAGGCCATGACCCCATGACCGAACTAATGGACCATGATCAAAGTCAAAGTCAAAGTCTGCTTTATTGTCAATTTCTTCACATGTCAAGACATACAAAGAGATCGAAATTACGTTTCCCACTATCCCACGGTGGAGACAAGACATATTTTACCAATTAGGTCCACAGACAAACATAACATTCAAGTAAACAATATAAAAAGTAAAAATAAGAAGGCACATACAATGAAGAAAATAAGAGCAGCAAAATTTGGGTTGAAATTGTGCAATTGTGCATACAGTAGACAGTCAATATAATAGTGCAAAAGTCAGGCCAATAAATGGCTGAGGTAGTTCTGTTTGACCTAAGTATGCAAGTGGCATAGTGGTGCAAGTTATGTAAGAGCAGCAGAAGTGTGTTCAGAAGTGTTTTCAGGACAACAGGACAACAACAACAAGTTGCAAAGTGTGCAAGTGTACAAGTGGAGTAGTGCAAGTGGAGTAGCGCAAGGCAGCCATTGTGGGTCCAAAGTCCAGGATGTTGTGTAGCTGAGGGTGGAGGGGGGAGAGGGGGGAGAGAGTTGAAGATGATGGTGTAATAATAAGGACATTCTTGTTCATGCATGGCCTCTAAGATAATGTAGCCATGTCATTGGCACAGGGATCTGCATAACCTGATAAAGATAAAGTAGCCACATCATTAGCACAGGGATCTGCATAACCTGATAAAGATAAAGTAGCCACATCATTAGCACAGGGATCTGCATAACCTGATAAAGTAGCCACGTCATTAGCACAGGGATCTGCATAACCTGATGAAGTAGCCACGTCATTAGCACAGGGATCTGCATAACCTGCATTCATAATCAGTACATATTTCATCTGTAGCTTAATTCTCATGGCTTGGTGATTTGGGAATAGCACCCACTTTTGCACTGATGCCTGTGGAAGGACGTATGGACAATGAACGCATAGTGAGATCGAAAGACCAAACAACATGGCTATGGAGCCTATGAGCAAGAGATCCTGACAGTAGTGTTGAGTACTGCCTGTGAGCAGGAGAGCCTGACAGCAGTGCTGTTGTAGTGTTGAGTACTAGTGGAGAAGGAAGCAAAGCAAGTTCATCTCTGGCGCTGTGTTTCCGTACACAAAGGTACATACACATGTGCAGAGTGCTTCATCCTGTTGCCCTGTGTTTCCGTACACAAAGGTACATACACATGTGCAGAGTGCTTCATCCTTCATATCCATTATGCCCCCAAACTATGGAACACCCTGCCTCTGTACATCAAGCAGGCGAGTTCAGTAAATATTTTTAAAAAGATCTGAAAACATACCTGTACAGGAAAGCTTTTAGTTAACTCATCTTATCCTGTAGACTACATTTTCAGATTATTCTACATCTGCTACTATTGAGGGCTTAGCCAGCCAGAAGCAGATGGGCTCCCCTATTAAGTCAGGTTCTGCTCAAGGTTTCTTCCTGGAATATGGGAGTTTTCCTTGCCACAGTTGCCATATATGGCGTGCTTGTGGGGGTAAGAGGGTTAAGGCTGCCAGTCTTATGACGTCATTTTCTATATTTTTGATATGTTGCTGAGTAGATCATAAACAGCAAAGAAAAATGATTAATAATGACTGACTGACTATCATTGTGTTACATGCTTCAAATGTAAAGCACTTTGAGCTGCATTCTGTGTATGAAAGGTGCTATACAAATAAAGCTTATTATTATTATTATTATCCTGTTGCCCTGTGTTTCCGTACACAAAGGTACATACATATGTGCAGAGTGCTTCATCCTGTTGCCCTGTGTTTCCGTACACAAAGGTACATACACATGTGCAGAGTGCTTCATCACATACACATTGGGAGAGGTTTTAGATGCGTAGCAGAAAAGGCACTAATGAAAACTGCACACAACTCATTAAGAGGAATATAACACAAATATGGTCATAATCAAGCAGTATGCCAAGGGATAAGAAGGTAGCAGGAGACAGCATCTCCTAAGAGTGCCCTTAACCCATAGGGCTCACTGTAGGACACTCAGGGCCCATTTCTCAGTCCTGGATTAAGCCCAGTCCAGACTAAAGATTTTAGTCTAGAACTAGAGTTAATCCATATTCAGGAAAAGGTCCCATAGTGTTTAATTGTATCCATAGCCTACATGTAAACTCTTAACAGTCCCATAGTGTTTGATTGTATCAAAGTCAAAAGTCAAAGTCAAAGTCAAAAAGTCAAAGTCAGCTTTATTGTCAATTTCTTCACATGTTCCAGACATACAAAGAGATCGAAATTACGTTTCTCACTATCCCACGGTGAAGACAAGACATATTTTACCAATTTAAGTCCACAGACAAACATAACATTCAAGTAAACAAAAAAGTAAGTAAATAAGTAAAGGTATCCATAGCCTACATGTAAACTCTTAACAGTCCCATAGTGTTTAATTGTATCCATAGCCTATATGTAAACTCTTAACAGTCCCATAGTGTTTGATTGTATCCATAGCCTACATGTAAACTCTTAACAGTCCCATAGTGTTTAATTGTATCCATAGCCTACATGTAAACTCTTAACAGTCCCATAGTGTTTGATTGTATCCATAGCCCCTAGTGTTTAATTGTATCCATAGTGTTTAATTGTATCCATAGTGTTTGATTGTATCTATAGTGTTTATTGTATCCATAGTGTTTGATTGTATCCATAGTGTTTATTGTATCCATAGTGTTTAACTGTATCCATAGTGTTTGATTGTATCTATAGTGTTTAACTGTATCCATAGCAACTACAACTCTTCTCTTATTCTCTGGGCCTCCCCTCTGTCTGGTCCAAAGATCCTGAAGAAGACCGAGGAGTACCGTCAGAACGTCTTGACCGCGGCCGCTGGCCACATCCAGGACTGGAGCACCAAAGTGAGGAAAATGAAGGCCGTCTACTACACCCTGAACCTCTGCAACATCGACATCACACAGAAGCTGATCGTGGCCGAGATCTGGTGTCCGGTGTCTGACCTCGCGTCCGTGCAGGCCGCCCTGATGAAGGGATCTGTGAGTAGAACTGCCTGAGAGAGAGAGGGAGTGTCAGAAAGAGAGAGAGAGAGGGAGAGTGTCAGAAAGAGAGAGAGAGAGAGACAGAGAGAGAGAGGGAGGGAGTGTCAGAAAGAGAGAGAGAGAGAGAGAGAGGGGGAGGGAGAGGGAGGGAGTGTCAGAAAGAGAGAGAGAGAGAGAGGGAGAGGGGAGGGAGTGCCAAAGAGAGAGAGGAGGGAGTGTCAGAAAGAGAGAGAGAGAGAGAGAGAGAGAGAGAGAGAGAGAGGGAGGGAGTCAGAAAGAGAGAGAGAGAGAGAGAGAGAGGGAGGGAGTGTCAGAAAGAGAGAGAAAGAGAGAGAGAGAGGGAGGGAGTGTCAGAAAGAGAGAGAAAGAGAGAGAGAGAGACAGAGGGAGTGTCAGAAAGAGAGAGAGAGAGAGAGAGAGGGAGGGAGTGTCAGAAAGAGAGAGAGAGAGAGAGAGGGAGGGAGTGTCAGAGAGAGAGAGAGAGAGAGAGAGAGAGAGAGAGGAGGGAGTGTCAGAAAGAGAGAAAGAGAGAGAGAGATTGAGCACATTTTTATAGAGGGGGCTCGGGATGAGTGGTTCTTAATCACAGTTTATGTTCGTGAGTGTTCACTTCACCGCCTGCCGCAGTCGACTTAATGGAGCTACCGACAAATTGTTTGTTGCTTATTTGGAATCCCTTTTAACATAATTCAGTCGGCAGACACAAGGAAGAGTAAGGAGGTATTTAATAAAGCTGAGGCGAAGCCTGGTGTTGCAAAACAATTCGATCAAAGGCGAGGCAGGAGGACTTCAGAATGAGGCCATTTACACGGACACTCCTGGCTCTTTACAGCCCATATGAGAGGATTTCATTATTTAAATTCGAGCCAATCTTGTCTATGTGTGTCTGTGTGTGTCCGTGTGTGTGTCCGTGTGTGTGTGTGTGTCCATGTGTGTGTGTGTGTGTGTGTGTGTGTGTGTGTGTGTCCATGTGTGTGTGTGTGTGTGTGTATTAGGAGCAGAGTGGCTGTAGTGTGAACCCTGTTTTAAACCGCATCCCCACTAGCCACACGCCCCCAACCTTCAACAGGACCAACGCCTTCACCGCGGCCTTCCAGAGCATCATCGACGCCTACGGAGTGGCCGACTACCAGGAAATCAACCCAGGTGATACACACACACCATAGGAACGAAATCAACCCAGGTGATACACACATCACTATAGGCACAAAATCAACCCAGGTGATACACACACACCATAGGCACAAAATCAACCCAGGTGATACACACACACTATAGGCACCTAATCAGCCCAGGTGATACACACATCACTATAGGCACGTAATCAATTTATTATCATCAATGCATCTATTAACGATACAGCATTTACACTTGCAAACATATATGGCCCAAACAGTGATGACCCAACTTTCTTTCATAACTTCTTCTCTTTACTATCAAATTCCAACAACAAAGTCCAACAACCTATTATAGCCAGAGACTTTAATACAGTAATCAACCCAACAATGAACCGCTAACCAGTAGGCCACGACTGCCCCAACAGTCAGCAGACAGCATGTGTGTGTGTGTGTGTTATGCTGTACAGTACCTCTGGAACTCTGGAAACAAATTTATTTTGAGAAAAAGTAAAAGCTCATATATAGTAATAATAATAGTATCTCATAAAGAAATAAATATTTTCAACAAAAACACGTCGCTCACAATTATTAGCACCCCTGCTTGTAATACCTTCTTAAGTCTCCCTTTGCCAATAAAACAGCTTGTAATACTCTTACAGTATATGACACCCCATACAGTTGGAGAATACAAAGCAAGGAATTTAAGACCTTTCCTCTCGTTTGAGATTACAATAAATAACCAACAGATTATTTATTACACCTGTTTTTAGTCAACTTTAGCAGATAGCTAAATAATGCCAATAACTCTGGAGGGTCCTGCATGTGTAACTAATTCACCCCACCTGTAGATGTGAAATGTCGGTTCATGTGCTGTGTGCTCAGCTCTCTCCACCATTGTGTGTGTGTGTGTGTGTGTGTGTGTGTGTGTGTGTGTGTGTTGTGTGTGTGTGTGTGTGAGTGTGTGTGTGTGTGTGTGTGTGTGTGTGTGTGCTCAGCTCCCTACACCATTGTGACGTTCCCATTCCTCTTCGCCATCATGTTCGGGGACTGTGGTCACGGCCTCGTCATGAGTCTGCTGGCCGTCTGGGTCATCTACCAAGAGGAACACTTCCGCCATTTAAAGAATGAGGTAAAACATGACTGAATGAGAGAGAGAGAGAAAGAGGTTTTACAGTTTTACAGTCTAGTACTACAAGAGTGTGGAAAAGTGTGGAAGAGTAATCATCTAAAGAGAGATGTGAGTGTGTAAGAGCTCTGTGTAAGCTCTGAACTTCTTAATAAAACCTCATTAATAAAACCTCATTATTTTGCACATCTTTGAGAAGCCCATATTGTGGGACGGTTTTCATTGTGTTGCAAATAAACTGGTGTGCAGCTGATCGATGTGTTGGTGGGCGGACGCTACATCTTGCTGCTCATGGGCCTTTTCTCCATCTACACGGGCCTCATCTACAATGACTGCTTCTCCAAGTCCTTCAACATCTTCGGGTCCTCCTGGAGCGTCAGGCCCATGTTCTACCCCCACGGGCCCTGGACGTGAGTGGCCTGTGCTGTTGTGTCATGTGACTATGTGCTGTTGTGTCATGTGCTGCATCATGTGACTGTGCTGTTGTGTCATGTGACTGTGTGCTGTTGTGTCATGTGACTATGTGCTGTTGCGTCATGTGACAATGTGGTAAATGCCTGCTGAAAATAAACTCTAATAAACTCTACTTAGTGTGCAAACAACTACAACTGCTGAATGACGTCACAAAATAATTCCAATGTATGGATCCACAAGTATATACTAGAGCATAAACAGATAAGTCATCTTTACGATGTTGGATATTGAGTGTCTGAAATATGCTCTGGAGCTAAGCAAAGAATGAAGTTGAGATGGAAAATAATTCATATATGAACTTCAAAAGGAATGATCAAATGCATTAGATTGCATTGTGTTGCATCGCTGTGGGAGAGGTCAAGTGAAGCCATCACAATCATTTGATTTCTTGATCAGTTGTGAAAGTGCAACATGTTGCCCAGCGGAAGATTCCCATATAAAAGCTGAAAGTAAACGAGTTCCCTTTGATGAGCTGCTCCCTCAGTAGGTCCCTTTCCATTGCAACGGAACTTTTCCTTCGAAGGACACTCTCTTATGCTGAAAAACATCCAAGCAGGACTCTAATGGTTTATGTGTTCTGTCTTGTCATCAGGAATGACACTCTCCATGGCAACGCTCACCTCCAGCTGGACCCTGCCGTGCCCGGCGTCTTCTCCGGGAGTCCCTACCCGTTCGGCATAGACCCGGTGAGTGAGGGAGAGGCACTCTGAATACGGTGGAGAACAGCTGGGTCTTGCACAGACGCTCTCAGTGCTGCAGGGTTAGGTCAGTGCTGCAGGGTCTGTGTTGCAGGGTCAGTGCCGCAGGGTCTGTGCTGCAGGGTCAGTGTTGCAGGGTCAGCTTGCATGCATAGCAGTCGTGGCCTACTGGTTAGCTTGGACTTGTAACCGGAGGGTTGCCGGTTCGAACCCCGACCAGTAGGCACGGCTGAAGTGCCCTTGAGCAAGGCACCTAACCCCTCACTGCTCCCCGAGCACCGCTGTTGTTGCAGGCAGCTCACTGCGTCGGGATTAGTGTGTGCTTCACTTCACTGTGTGCTGAGTGTGTTTCACTAATTCACGGATTGGGATAAATGCAGAGACCAAATTTCCCTCACAGGATCGAAAGAGTATATATACTTATACATGCATGTGACAAGTGACTAGTTTGACTAGGCTCTCATTAAGGGGGAGAAATTCCTGTCCTATCCACTAGGTGGCATCCTTTGTATCTCTCTGTAGTCCTGAATCCTTATTTTTCTCCGTCACATTACATGTAATGCAGCACTTCTCCAAGTGTGGGGCGGGCCCCCCCTAGTGAGGAATAAAGATATGACAGATGGGGTGCAACAAACAGGAGGGAATTTGTCTGTTTGTGCCTATCTTTACTAATGGCTTTCTTCTTTGCCAAGGAAGATCGATCGATCAATCAATCAATCAATCAATGCCTTTATTTGATCATACATTCAAAACGAAATACACAAGCTGCACACTCATAGCAGTCATAAACAGGCCTGTAGAAATGAACACAATATCAGATCCAGGGGACTGAGACCGAAAATGTAACGATGAACCACAATGGGAAAATAACATTTTAATGTTATCATTTAGCTAGGGTGATGGAGTCAGGTGGGGCTTGGAAATTCCCCACCTCCAAAGTGGGAATGATGGATAAGGATTGAGTACCATAAGATTGAGTACCACTGCATTAATGGACTAATCAGTAAATCAACTGGATAAGATTGAGTACCACTGCATTAATGGATTAATCAGTAAATCAACTGGATAAGATTGAGTACCACTGCATTAATGGACTAATCAGTAAATCAACTGGATAAGATTGAGTACCACTGCATTAATGGATTAATCAGTAAATCAACTTGATAAGATTGAATTTTAATATTCCATCTGACCATTATATGATGTCAATTGTAGCAGTTGACCTCCTGGATATATATATATACACCCCACCCATCCAATACAGAATGCAATGGAATGCAGCCCTGTATACAGACAGACAGACAGACAGACAGTGATCCTTCAGATAGGAAATTCATCTTGCACCATACAGCTTGTTAGATAGACAGACAACAACAGGACCACAAACCACAAAACAACACTACACAACACCACTACACACACACACACACACAACAACACTACACAACAACAACAACACCACAAACAACACCCCCACACAACAACACTACACAACAACACTATACAACACCACTACACAACAACCCCACACAACAACACCAAACAACAACACTACAAAACAACCCCACACAACAACAACACAACAACCCCACAACAACACCACACAACAACACCACACAACACCACTACACAACAACACTACACAACACAACAAAGTGTAGTATCATGTAGCGCCACTAGACTCAATTAGATCAATGGTAAAGTGCAATATCATCAGACATGTTAATATTATACCAAATCAGTGGTAAAGTGCAATATCATCAGAAATGTTATTATTATACCAAATCAGTGGTAAAGTGCAATATCATTAGACATGTTAATATTATACCAAATCAATGGTAAAGTGCAATATCATCCGAGGCCGGTTAGTTTGGAAGGACAGCACCCTAAACCTTCTGCCTGATGGCAGCACCTCATACGCCTGGAATGGGCTCTGTGCACTAGCTTACTGGAGGTCGACAAACCAGTTTCCTGTTTGTTGACATTGCTGTCAACAAGCACCTGAGGGGTATTCCAGAAAGCAGGTTTACTGGCTTAACTGGGTATGTTAACACAGAGTTAGCGGTAAACCTGGGATTTCAGTTCCAGAACGCTCAAATATGATCAGGCTATGTAAGTAACTATGGTAACATAGGCTCTGAACTGAACTGGGTATGTAAACCCAGAGTAAACGGTAAACCTGGGATTTCAGTTCCAGAAAGCTCAAAAATGATCAGGCTATGTAAGTAACTATGGTAACATAGGCTCTGTACTTAACCTGGTAGGGGGTAGGTTTTGTTCAGGTTATGTTCAATTATGTGCGGTTATTTCAGTGCATGTTCAATCAGGCCGCTATTTTTACACTTGTCACACAATGGCGTTTCATTTTGACGAAGGTCCGATTGACAAAGAAGCACAAAATCATGTAATATTCATCCGTGCAATTCACCGTGAGAGGGCGATAAGACCACGACATCACATGATAGCCTATCCATTATTTTCCAAACGAGTTTTTCAAGAGCGCTAGAGTTTTTCAGCTGAATCCTAAATATAGGCTACTTGAAAAGCAGCATGGTGGATTAGAATAGAATAAAATAAATATTTAATATAGGACACCATAGTGGACATTTGTGTTTGGCTCACCAGACAGATGGACAAACAACATCTCAGACACATTGAAGATATCATTAAAACAAGTACAGTACAAAAAAGGGGAAACATAGCCTATAGAAAATTGATAAATAAGTTTAAATATAGCTGTACAGCTCAGCCGGGTATGCATGTTGTCACTAAGTTTGGTTAAGAATGCTGATGGCGTTTTGGGATAAAATATTTTTTTAATAGGCTACACACGCTCTCCGACTGGGAGTTTTTGTAGTGTTGGAGACGCAGAGCATATCGGCAAGCTGTCGGTCAGTGCGTAAAGTTTGCCTTGCGCTAAAGCAGTCCCTGCGCAACTTCATTCGTTTTCCTGGACACAAACCCACGAGGATCATTAATGTGTAGTTTCACCAACTGGCAGGTCAGCATCACTTATTAAATTTTCCAAATGTGCACTGAAATGTGTCCAATAGGCTACCCATGCCTTCCGACATTAACCCTTCCCAAGATGGAGCGCAAAAGTTTAACTTGGCCCACAGCTGCAGAACCCGTGTTAAAATAGAAAATTACATGTGAATTACAAGAATTCTATGGCCCACTCAATCTGTGACAAGGTAGGCTAGTTTAAGAAAGCATCATTCAAAGCAGTCAATACAATACGTGATGTCCAGTGAATTATTTAATTGTGCCTTTGACATTAAATAGGCTATCCTAAACGTACGCATTTACACGGTCAGTTAGGCTATTCTCTGCCAAGCAAGGTCGGACGCAGGCTTTAAGTATTGCTCTTTTTTTTGTTATTACAGTTCTCTCCTCGTAAGCCTCGACTACTCCGCCTCTGAAAAATACGGTGCTCTTCGTTTTACGGTTTCACTCATTGTTTCGACTCTCAATAGATGATGCCTTTATAAGTTCGCCGTGAACGCGCACAACTTTAGGTTATCTAACACAGGGTTGATTGAACTAACTGGTAACCGGTGTTTTGGAACCGACAGCTCGGGTTTAGTCGCCACAGGTTCAGACAACCCAGAGGTTAAGTTTTATCTCAGTGTTTGTTAAACCTCCTTTCTGGAATACCCCTCTGAAGAGGACTGCTTCAGTTGAACCAAAACGTGTGCTCACCGAAAATCCTTCCCTCCTTATATTGTGTGTCACACAGCAGTGCTTCTTAAAGTCGCCCACGGTCATTAAGACTTGTAGACTTGCGCACATTGTATTTTTTAAATTTTGGAACAAATAAAGCACTCCACTTCAGGGGGGTATTCCATCAACCTCGCTAATGAAGGCGGCGCTTAACAGAAATAGCCTGGCTTGAACTAGCGTAGACTTTCACTTGGGGATGAAGCCATTCCATTAACTCAAGTTAGCGGCATCTTGGCCTCGTTTATTCAAGCAAGGTTTAGTTCAGCTTCATCTCTGCTCGTGCACGAGGTAGAACAGTAGACCAAAACAGTAAATTGACAAAAAGAGGTTTTGGAGAATAATGATATATTTAAAACAACCATGCTAATGGTTTGAAATCAATTCCGAGTTTGATTGGCTTCACTCTTGAACACATAGATTATACAGTCTATGCTTGAACAAAACTAGTGAATGAATAAATAGTATAAACTCAAAAACAACTTTGACATATATTCAAAACTATCTATAGCCTACGTTCTTAGATTAAAAGAATTCACTCCAAATTATTGTGTAGGTGTAGGTGGTCATAAAATAAATTAGTATTAACATAATAGCCTATTGTCTCCCATCAGTCCCAAAGTGTTTGAAATATAATTATCTGAAATGCAATGGCTTTCAATTTGTCATTTTTGCCTACCGCTAGCCGTCTGTGTACACTGTAAAAAACGAGATCTCTGTGGACAGCCCAGGCTCCAAAAACAGCAACAAAAACAACCTGGGCAAACCTAGCCCATAAAAACATAACAAACTGTTCCAGCAAATCACAGACGAGATGCTCGGGAGGGAGGGGGAGGAAGTAGCGAGCTAACTCTCTGTTTTGTTTGAATGTCAACAGAAGTGACGTTACCCAGCATCGCTTAAAGCACCTTTAACTATCCTGTGTCATTTATTTTTGTTACATGTGAGAAAGCATTAAGAAGTGCCAAGGCAGGAGTTCCTCTAGTGGATACAATGGGTGTCCCTACTTGCATCAATTTAGGGAAGTTTCCAAATGTAGTGTTGATAGAATAATGTTAGAAATAAAACTTTCCAAAAGTAAATGTCTGTGTTTCCAAATGTTTCCAAAGGAAAATGTCTATGTTGATAGAATACTGTTAATAAAACTACCCTTGCATCGCATTGCAATAGTTATACTTTGTTCCCTGTAGTTGGTATTAGGCATATAAGCTACGGCAGCGGCGGACTGATATTACCAAGGCTACTACTAGGTGTCCCGATTGGAGTGCACTTCTCTGTTTACTTTTTGGACGCAGTACTACTAATCAGAGGAAGTAAAATTCCACTGCTGCTGAGAAACTAGTCCCTCAAAATGTAATGCGATCATTGAGATGCAAGGATAGTTTTATTTCTAACATTACTCTATCAACACAGACATCAACACAGACATTTACATCGATAGTCTGGTGTTATAATTTATTTGCCTCAGGTGTACTGTGGAGTGGGTAAGACTGTTTTTAGTGGCAGGCTAACACATACTACTGACTTGCATTAGCTTAGCACCTGCGAGCTCTGCAACTAGAAGGACTGGATGAAACGTGTTGAAAATGGCCTCCACTGATAAATATCACACACTGTAAAAAATAAAAAGTTAAGATAACTAAAAAATGTAACGCAACCAGCTGCGAAGCATTTTCAGGTTTACTCAACTTTAGGCCTGTGTAGTTGTGCTGACCAGGTTTTCAGAGTTCATACAAAGCAGTGTTTTAAGTTTCTTCACCTTTGCTTTGCAAGGGCAAATAAAGTATACGTGTAACTAAGCTGAAATTGAAAAAATAAGTCAGGTAAACTATCACCTCAACTTTGGAAAGCAGGTTAGCACAACTAGATGGTAACTTAAGTCAAGAAAACTTACAAATCCTTCGCAGCCGGTTGCGTTACATTTCTAAGTATGTACAGCTTCCTTTAATCTTTAGTTAAAACTATGCTCTTTAAGTTTATTGAACTACGTCAAGTAATAAAAGGCAATTGTCTATTGTATGTATAACTTATCACTCGGTTACAAGACAGACAGAAGAAACAATGAATTCTTAAGTAAAGAACACAACTTTTTATTTTAAACTTATTTTAAAACACTGTCCTGTCACTGTCTTTGCGCTCGTGACAAATGTGACTTCAACACACCTGGAGTTCTGACAGTGCAAACGCACTGAGGATAGAGACAGGGCAACGGACTAGTGCGTCCTTGATAGTGGCAGAACAGGTAGTGCTTCAGAAGAATGTCAAGGCTGAGACTCTCAAATCCACACAGTTTACATTGCATTCTAAACCTGCAAACACAAAAAATACAGTTAAAATGTATTACATTCAATAATCCTGAAATAAGATAAAAAACGAACCAAACACATATTTGCAAAAAAAAAAAAAAAAAAAACTCTTACTGCAAGTTTGTGTAAAGTAACTTGTGAATGAAGGTGAATGAAAATGCAGTCCTAGTATGTCCTGCTTACTATGCAATGGAATAATAAAATTAGAATGTAAGCATCTTTTGTAAAGTTTAGCCCCTTCTTTCTGGGACTGCTGCAAAATAGTCCTCTATATGATCATAAAACACTTACAGTGAAAGTACTGTTTGATTTGTAAGAGAAATAACTTTCCTTGCTGGAGATTAGATGTTTGACTTGCTAAAGTCATGCTAACATTACTGACACAACTTTTTGCAAACCTTCCTAATGTTAAATGTTGCTATAGAAATCGCAACCTCACAAGAAATACATTCATTTAACATCTCGAATACTTTTAGTAGGCCTACACGAAGTAAACACTTCATATACCGAATAACATCGCTATGTTTCGAGAAAATTCTGAAATACAATGCTATATCATTAGTTAGTTGACGTTAGCGTTAACGTAACGTCATGCCTCACGCCACTTTAAGGTCACTATACTAAGATTTATTTAGCAACGTCGTTAAGGTAAACCAAACGTACACACTTTGTTACCAATGTCAATCAGTTCATTCTAATAAGATTTTTCACACCGAAATTACTAAAATGCTTATATTTTCATTTGGTAGTGAGCTAAACGGGAAGCAAAGACTGCAAGCTTGGGTAATATCTAATGGCAGATGTTAGCAAGCATGGAGCATTTGATGCGAAGCTCAGGTTAGGAAAATCTAATTTATTCTCTAACTACAACTTTACATAGCAATAGTTTCTGTTCAAACTATCCAATATAAGGTCACATCAGTGGACAAAGTGCAAAAGTAGTGGTGTCTCTTACCTTTACGCTTAACCAACAGCCAATATTAGTAGCAGCACATGTAGCAGCACTGAAATTCAGCAGACATCCTTCGATTCGGCAAGAGAGGGAGAAGATTTGCGCATGCGCATTGACAGAAAGTACGGAATGTCAACTTGTGTCAACGAAAACTGAAGAATGCAATTCAACACAACTTACTTTCCCATTTCTCTTGAACATCAGATGAAGAAAAATAATTAAACCCATGTTTAGAAGTGATATTAACTTTTCCTAGGTATATTTGTTCATTCAACATTGCATCCTGAGTTCAGTTTACAATTCTCAAGTTCTGTTTTTTACAGTGCACTTGGAACTGAGGTCCTGATGACCAAAACCACCTAACCACCTCTTTAAGGATGAACGCTATTTCATCATACTTGATACATTGTAGCTTTTTGTGTGGGGGCCCTCATGTTGTGAGATAAGTGCCCTTTTTGTTTTTTGCTCCTGCCCTTCAAAAAGTCTGAATCCGCCCCTGATTGGTAGGAAGAGTGCTCATTGATTAACATGCACAAAATACTGTAACTAAATGAGCCAGAGTTAGCCCTATAGATAGCCAGAGTTAGCCTGAAAGATAGCCAGAGTTAGCCCTATAGCCAAGGTTAGCCCTATAGATAGCCAGAGTTAGCCCTATAGCCAGAGTTAGCCCTCATAGATAGCCAGAGTTAGCCCTATAGCCAAGGTTAGCCCTCTGGATAGCCAGAGTTAGCCCTATAGCCAGAATTAGCCCTCTGGATAGCCAGAGTTAGCCCTATAGCCAGAATTAGCCCTCTGGATAGCCAGAGTTAGCCCTATAGCCAGAATATAGATAGCCAGACTTAGCCCTATAGCCAGAGTTAGCCCTATGGATATGTTAGCTATATAGATAGCCAGAGTTAGCCCTATAGCCAGAGTTAGCCCTATGGATATGTTAGCTATATAGATAGCCAGAGTTAGCCTGATATGCAGAAATAATAAAGGAGACGATGATGACCTCCTTGATGCAAAACAGAGTGGCGTTTTCTCCACCAAGTTAATTAATTCCGTTTGGATCGGGACACCTTACAGGATGTTATTCTGTTAGTCCCCATGTTGCCAGTCACGTATGTAAGCAATAGGCATGCATTTATAGCACAATAAAGGGAAATGCAGTTCAATTTCAAAAGAAGCCAACTTGTTCAATTTGTTGCACTACTTTCATTGGTTACAGAAAATGATGGTGGGTAGTTTGCTTTGTTACATTTGACTCCACTGCTGCGAAGCCTGTTTGTTGTCAGTTTAATCGTCGTTTACATTGAAATGGGACGGTGATGGCCCCCCTGCCAGCCAATCAGAAAGTAGTATTTCTTGTCTTTTGGGGATACATTTTCAATAATACACCTTGTAGTTTTTTTAAAAAAGTTGGAATACCATGATTATTGTGTGGGTATTTTTTTTTTTAATTACTTGTATTTTAATGAAATATATTTTTCGCATCAGTATTTTGTGTTTTATGTTGTTACATTTCATGATCCAGTATTTGTAGTTTGTAACAAAATAGTTTTTGATGTATTTGTGTCCACCTCTGGATACACCTGTAACTTACATCTAAAATAAGTAATAAAACATATATAATCTGTAATTAAATATTTACAATTAAAATATTCTCATAAAGAATCTAAAAAAATCTAATCTAAAATAAGACTCTAGTCTGTAATAAAATATTCACAATTAAAATATTCTCATAAGGTTTTAGTCACATGAATCCGACAGATTTACAATAAGTGCTGTGTCAGATAGAACGGGTGTCTTTATAGCATGCTGGTCATTTAAAAATAAAATAAAAATATATTATGTGTGGTTAAGACAATGCATCTTTTCTTTTTTCCATCTTTTATCTGGGAAAGAAATTCATGAATATCATTTCCTGTGTTTCCATCTCTATATTTGTCTATTTGTCATTCTCACAAACACATCTCTCTCTACTTTCTCTCTTGCTCTCTCTCTCTTGCTCTATCTCTCTCCCTCTTTCTCTTCTCTCGCTGTCTCTCTCGCTCTATCTAACTCCTCTCTCTCTCTCGCTTTCTCTCACTCCTTTCTCTCTCTCTCTCTCCCAATGGGCAGCCGTGGCCCACTGGTTAGCACTCTGGACTTGTAACCAGAGGGTTGCCGGTTCGAGCCCCGACCAGTGGGCCGCGGCTGAAGTGCCCTTGAGCAAGGCAACTAACCCCTCACTGCTCCCCGAGCGCCGCCGTTGTAGCAGGCAGCTCACTGCGCCGGGATTAGTGTGTGCTTCACTGTGTGCTGTTTGTGTTTTACTAATTCACCGATTGAGACCAAATTTCCCTCACGGGATCAAAAAAGTATATTTACTTACTTACTTACCCTCACTTGGGGTTTGTGTTTACATTTTTGAGAAAAGGGTTGAAGGATTGAAAATGTGTTTAGTGAAAAACTGCATACCGGAAAATACAGGCATTTCAGCACTGTAAAGTCTACAGCAGGGGTCCCCAACCTTTTATGTACCATGGACCGGTTTGATTCCCATTTTTTTTCACGGACCGGTGGGGGGGTTCGGGGGTTCCATGTTCCGTGTTGTGCATGCATTACTTGAAAAGAACTAGCTCCAGTTATGTATGAACAGTGAAGGTAACGAACTCTTAACAATGTGAAAAACGTGAACTTGAAGAAGTGAAAATTGAACAATATGAACTATGAAAATTGAACAACTTGAAGCTACATCTATCATGTGTGAACATGCTTAACAAAATATGGTAACAAAACATGGGAGCTAAACGTGCATTACGAATATAATCAGTGGGAGCCCTGTGCTTGTTTCCCTGCAACAAGAAGGTTCCATCTGGGGGTGATGGAAGACAGTGACACCCTCAGTGTGTTTGAAATAGGCCTGTCAATCTCGATTCCTTTTAAGGATCCGGGTTATTCTGAGTCACTCACTAAACTGATCCGGGTAGAACGAGTCACTTGAGTCAGTATTGCTAAATCGCAAAGAAATTCAGTCCTACGTTCAAGCAATGCAGTGGGGTGCTTCATTTTGTTAAGTGCCTTCTCATGTTGGATGTGGATCCTCCATGATTTGAAACCAGGTTTTTGCAGTACTTGCATTTAGCCTGTAGAGTTTTGCTCTCCTGGTCAAAGTGCATCCACACATTGTTCATCTTTTTGGTGCTCATGTTCAGAAACTTTGATCTTATTGACAGAGAGGGTAGCCTATATTATAATAATTATTTGTTGTTGTTTTGTTAACAATAGAAAAGTTTGCCTAGGTCTAATGCTACTCTGCAACAATGTTTATTACCACTACTATATACTAATAGTAGGCTACTAGGAATCTATTCTAATAAGTATTATAGGCTGCTAATACTAGGCAACTAATATTACTATTAATCATAGCTATACTGTTAGGTAGCCTAATATAATATCATATAATATAATATAATATAAAATAGCCTAATATAATAGCATCAAAACCTCCACCCACTCACGGGAAAGAAAGCAGTTTGAGCCAGACTGTTTATTTATTGTCTTAACCTAGCCTAAGCAATTGACTTTCAATGTAGACATAGAAACAGGAACGTAGAAATGCCCTGCAGTGAATAAATTATTATTGTTATTATTATTATTACTACTACTACTACTACTATTCTCATTAGGCCTATTATTATTATCACCCTGACACGAGTAGAAACTAGGCTGTGACCCAGGTAGGCTGGCCTACTCAAGGCAACTCCATACAGAGCTTGATTCGACTGACTGGCTTTTGTTGTGGATTACTTTTCACCTTGACGAGGAGTTACTCAGCTCCTAAAGATCCCACTCATGACAAAATAACCCGGCTGACTCATAACAACATAACTTAAATGTGTCTTACTGCTTAAGAATGTGTTTTACCAAAAGAGACCGATTCAAGAAATGTGCTCGAACAACTGAGAATGGAGTAGTGTTTTAGCTTTTGTGAAAAACTGTAAAACTTGTAAATCATTCATCAAAAATTGGGTTAAGTGTCTTACTCAAGGGCACAACGGTGAAAGCCGGGAATTGAACCCACAGCTTTTCTGGCTACAGCGTGCTAGTCCAGCTCCTTAACCACTACGCTACCACACACACACACACACACTACTGCGTGCTAGCCCAACTCCTTAACCACTACACTACCACCGCCACACACACACACTCCATGCTCTTTGAATGCCAAGTGTTTTGTGTGTGTGTGTGTGGGCCCAACTCCTTAACCACTACGCTACCACCACCATGCTGGTATTCTCTAATGCACACACACACACACCCACTACACATTTAAAAAAAAAAATTCTAAAATGACTTACGTATCAGTTATGTTACAAGCTAGCCCAACTCCTTCCACCACCACACACACACACACACACACTACTGCGTGCTAGCCCAACTCCTTAACCACTACACTACCACCGCCACACACACACACACTACTGCGTGCTAGCCCAACTCCTTAACCACTACACTACCACTGCCACACACACAAGCGTTTATACACCAAGATATTACATACTAGGTTTTAAATCATATTTAGTTAAGTCGTGCACATTCATTGTTCATTGAAAATGTATTGAACTATTCTGATGTGCTGGATGGAACGGCAACAGTATGAAGATGACAAGATCTGGATTGACCAACTGGCTCACAGAAAGATCACGCCACTAAATGGCCTAATATTCCGCAACTGAGAATTTGGTTCAGAGAATCTGGTTTACTGTTTTAGCAATTGTGAAAAACTGTGAACAGGTATATACTGTATACCGTAAGTAGTATTAAGCAGGTATATGTTATGGTTGTGGTATATGTTATGGTGTATGTTATGGTTATAGTATTTAGATGACACTTTTGTCCAAAGCGACAGTAAGTAGTATTAAGTGTGTGTGTGTGTATTCAATTAAATATTTTATTCATAAGCTTTCACCTGACATCACAATACTCTTTTAATATGTTTCTGTACTATATTTTCTTATTTGTCATTATGAAAAAACTGAAATGCCTTGTCTATATTGTAACTATGAGTACAAATGTGATATTTGTTAGTATGAGTACAGATGTGATATTTGTAAGTATTACATTTTGTTCATTTTTGATTGTTGTTGATTTCCCAGAAGCCATTGCAGATCTTCTTGGTGATGCTAGCTATATGTATGGTCCCTTGGCTGCTGCTGGCCAAACCCCTGCTACTCTACAGGGATCAAAACAAACAGGCGAGTCCCAGCCAGCACGCGTTCCGCTGCTATTTCTTCTTTCTGTTGTCAAACTTATCAATCCCTTTCCAGTCAACCATAATACCATTAATGGCTTACCAATATATTCATGCGTTTTCCACCTTCCTCCCCCTCCCTCCCGAGCATCTCGTCTGTGATTTGCTGGAACAGTTTGTTATGTTTTTATGGGCTAGGTTTGCCCAGGTTGTTTTTGTTGCTGTTTTTGGAGCCTGGGCTGTCCACAGAGATCTTGTTTTTTACAGTGTATTCAGGACACAGACAGCTAGCGGTTGGTTAGGTGATGTTTTATGTAAGTGACATAAAATGTTTTAGCCTACAAAACGTGTGGCATCGCTTGGAGCACCTTTAATGTGAGCAGCAAGGTTGCTGGACATCAGTTAAATTCTCTCCACGATCTGCAAATCCAGGGTGGTGAGGAAAAGAGGAGTAATAGAGTCCTGAAGCCATGACGCAGCGTTGCCAAGGCAGCAATTTCACTGGATCTAAACAAATCAATCTACCATTAGAAAATCACCATAGCGGTGGCTTTCTTAATATATTTCAATCATTTTACAACGTTTCTAAGACGTTAGTATATATTTTTTACACTGTAGGAATCACATAACACAACATATATTCATACCAACACAATCAAATTCGTGACTACAGAGTTTTATTTTAACATGGGTTTCCTCCGTAAAAGAGACCTGCATGTAACTTCACAGCATGCGGTTAAAATCCTTAAATTCACGGACGTGTTTTGGCTATATTTTTTTGGCAAAAAACGTCGCTCTTAACAGCCGCCAGTCTTTGAGAATACGTGAAATATCCACTGGAATTTTGTTTCTTTCTATTACACCTGCCAGGGAATCAGTGTTATGTGGCTAAGCTGCTGCCTAGCAGGTAAAACACGTTTAAATGGATATATTTATTTTTATTAGCTAGAAATGATGCCACATGTCTACATTCAATGCTATGCTATTTATGCCACTTCGAAAGTTTGTTTAGATCCAGTGATTCTGCCGGCATGGAAACGCTACGTCACACTTCGGGACTCAATTTGTCCTATGGGCTCTGTGCACCAGCTTACTTGGAATCGGCAAACCGGTTTCCCGTTTGTTGACATTGCTGTCAACAAGCACCTGGGGGGTATTCCATCAAGCTCGCTAAAGGCCAAACCTCTAATTTTAGTAAGAATTCCGTTCCAGTAATGAGGTTAACGTGAATTCCAGCTTGGTAACTATGGGAATTTATGCCACAGAACTAACATGCTCCACACAGGAACAGCCTACCAAATGTGCATGACCCTTTATTAACAGTAGACATATGTCTTTCATTAAAGAGTATAACTAAAAATGCCATTATCAAGGTGATAAGCTATGTAGCCGTAATACTTCGTTTGGGAAGCGAACACGCAAGAATGTAATTGCTTTGGTATGTCTCGCTGCACGTTACACCACCACCGAACATAAATGACGCAGAGTAGCAAGATTCCTAGAACCACACGCATGTGCAACGGAATTAATTAACTTGGTGGAGAAAACTTCACTCTGTTTTGCATCAGGGAGGTCATCATGGTCTCCTCTATTATTTCTGCATATCAGGACACCTTGTAAATCCATTAAGTGGTTTTAATACTGTCCTGTAGTGAGAATGAGATTCAGCTATTAGGTATCTGGGCGTATCCTGGACACTTAGCCCAGGCTATCCATCAGGCTTACTCTGGCTATAGGGCCAACTCTGACTATCCATAGGGCTAACTCTGGCTATCCATAGGGCTAACTCAGGCTATAGGGCTAAGTCTGGCTAACTCTGGCTATCTTTCAGGCTAACTGGCTATCCATAGGGCTAAGTCTGCCTATCTATAGGGCTAACTCTGGCTATCCAGAGGGCTAACTCTGGCTATCTATAGTGCTAACATCTAAGTAGCGACTGAAACGTGACTCCTGTAGAGAAAAAGTTTGGCACTGTAGTCTAGGAGGTGTCAAAAGGTTGTGATTGTGTCATTTAAGTTGGTAATTGTCAATGTTGTGCCTGTTAAACAATATTTAATAAACTCTCCTTCAGGTCGGTTTAGTTGGCAACTTAATCCTGATAAAAAATATATTTTTCCATATGATCATATGGTCAAATGTACTGTATTCGACACCATCAACTCTTCCCAAAATCCATTATTACATTGAGAATTCTACCAGCATTCTGTGTATTGTGGCATCAATAATGTGCACATACTGGCAGAAGTGTTTTGACTTAACAAAAGTCAAATGTGATTCTGTTCCTCACAGGTGTTTGGGAGCAGAGAGCAGAACCAGCAGGCCGCTGCAGACGGGAGTGCTGGCTTTGCACCTGGGCACAAGCAGGAAATGGCACCTGGGCACAAGCAGGAAATGGTAACTCTCACAGCACAACCACCTACTCACTAGGCATAAATACAAGCATCCGGGGGTGATAGGAGGCCGCAGCACTGTCAACAAAACTGCCTGCCAAAAACAGGGCTGGACTCATTTCACGCTTTAATGCCACTTGTGTCTTCCTCACGCTATCTTTTCGTTTACTTCCTCCAATGTGTTTTTTTAATTAAACTTACAACGAGACCCGTGCAGATAGGCTACTTTCTATATGAGGGAATCTGACTGTCTCAAAATGAAAGCGCAACAGTGTCTTCTTTACCAACTAATAACCAAAAACAATTAAAACTTAATAAGGAATGCACCACAATGTTAACTTTTATCAACCAATAACCGAACAACTAAACTAATTAAGGAATGCACCACCAAAGAAATATCAGTGTCAGACTGAAACAAACCAATTTTATCTGGACATAAACATAAAGCCAAGCAAAAAGATGTTAAGGAACTGAACCAGCAATATCTTTTTCATAACCCATTATGGCCTTTTATTTAGACTTGTGATCATTCAAAAACAAGGGAGACATGAGAACAGTTGTTCTGTAGTCTTTATTTCATCATGTTTTTTAGGTGTGTCGAAATGTTGTTTTCTACATGACACTGTCATAACCCTAACCCTAACTTGTCATGACCCTCACTTGACAGAAGCGAAGTGACCATGTCATAAACGTTTATGACTTGTTTATAATTTTATGACACGTTATGACAGTGTCATTCTGTGTAAGATGATCCAGAAACTCCCAAAACAATACAACAACAGCAGGTCAAATTTTCTATCCTAACAAAAATGAGATAGGCCCCTGCTGGGCCAGCATATTCTGTGGATATCCAGATTCAAACCCCTATAGGCCCCCTGCTTCCTGTGCTTCTAGCTCGGTTTCCTGTCTAACCACATTCCAAGACACCTCCTATTTACTGTCAACCACCAACTAATTTGCCTGCCAAGGAGGAAGTCAGATTTCCCCCACTCATTTTTAACACAGTGATGCTATAAGGGCCTTGCACATAGTCCAGCCCTAGAGGTGGATTCATGTCTAAAATGCAGACCAGAGGGGATGACACCTTGAGCATTGTCTAGATCGACTGGCAGCTAGAGAATCCTCACATGCAGTGTTAGCGTGCTGCAGCAGCGTGCTGCAGCGTTAGCATGCTGCAGCGTTAGTGTGCTACAGCGTTACCGTGCTGCAGTGTTAGCATGTGCAGTGTTAGCATGCTGCAGGGCCCTCTGGATATCCAATAATAGGGAAGCAGAGGAGAGCTTTTGAAATGGGTGGTTGGCTGACTGATTTAAGTGTGATGTGTTGACAGGTCAGCATGGGGGACATGTTTGTGTATCAGGCCATTCACACCATCGAGTACTGCCTGGGGTGCATCTCCAACACCGCGTCCTATCTGCGCTTGTGGGCTCTAAGTTTAGCCCATGCAGGTAGGCATTGACCTCTGACCTTTTGTGGTATGTGTGTGGGACTCTGAACAAATAAAATCAATTTTGTTATCTCACATATAACATAGACACTGATTCACTGTTGGATTTGTGTATGAAATTCCCTTTGGAGTCATATGTCAGCCTTTATGCCATTGTATACAACAGTGAGGTCTGGTCAAACTCATTTTCAGTGAAGCCGAGATGACAAGACAAGGTGGAATATTGTCACCTCTCCTATATCATTTGCACATGGTCTTTCTAGGACAAGAGTGTAAGACTGGAGGTATAATGGGGGATGGGCATATTAGTTTTTTTCAACTGCTTACACACTAAATATTTGCTTCTTGCACAATTTTCTAAACATGTCTTTCAAACATCATAACCCCACACCAAATCTGCAAAACAGTACATCATCATCATCAGTTTTCAATTTTCTAAAACACATTTTGCAAAACGTCACACACAATTTTCCACTTAGCACACAAAAATCTAACAGGAAATAACTTGATTTTCTGTCAAAATGCCACACTTATTTGCAACTTATTCACATTCAGTCCTCAATGTACAAACACTCGCCACTTTACTGAACACCATCCGATCATTGCCACAGGCCTATGAATAGAAATACTCTACAGAGAGCGAAGTCCCCGCCCTTTTTGATGAGACCTATCTTTCAAAAAAATTTTGATGGTCTATTCAAAAAATAAATTATTTTCTGGTCCCGTGGACTTGTGCCTTGAATTACCCATATGATGTTTGTCAATTTTAAATACAATTGTTCATGTAAAGACATTTGCAGTTTGTTTCGTAACTATTGAATTACAACATTGTGAAAGATCGTAATTCCAACGACTACAAACCCATCAGTCGCTTAGGTGATGTTAGCTCATTCACAGCCACACTAGATTGTACAAGCATACCAGCAACAGGTCTTAATTGGGTTTTCCTTGGCGATGAAAATACCATGAGTCAGAGGATTAAACACATCAGGTAAGTTGTATTCGTTCATAGACCGTACATTAGATACATAGCAGACAGCAAGATGCAACCGTTAACTAGCATAACAGCTAATCTTATCGTTTCATTACGTTGGTGACGTACATTGTTCGAGAAGAGAGATGTAGTCCACTGAGCGGATTCGCACGAAACCAACATAACTTTTGAAGTCTATCGAACAACAGTACTTTCTTGACGTGAAAATGTATCTTTTAAATTCACACACATCATATGTGAAATTCGTGGCACAATTCAAACTGGACCAAAAAATAATTGTTATCTCTCCATTAACTCCCGTTCATATTTCATAGCGGTCAACCCTCCCGTTTTTTTCCGGGTTTCTCACTTATTTTAACCTTCTTCCCGCTGTCTTCCCGTTTTAATATTTTCAGACTTGTCAGTCTCTGTACTGTTGTCCTGTTGCTACACCCTTGCCCTTCCAACGAAACAGATGTTTTCAAAGCATCGTTTTGCTTGCTTGAAGGCGACAGTGAGACTATTTAAGATGATGGCGTGGTTGTCGTGAGAGCACGATTCAGTGGCACCTGCATAGTGTAGGCAAAGATCCTTAATATACAAAGATAAAGCAGCACAGGCTTCTACAATGGAATGGAATTGTACACAGTTCCTGCCTCCTAAAAAGGCGTGGTCAGAATGCGCTGACGCTACCTCGTTGATGAAAAACGTCAAAGATTTTTCATTTTCGCCTCTCTCTTGCTGTGACCAACTGGAGCTGGCCTGGGTGACTGAATTTGGTACATCGTCGTGGCAAGATGCGGTCTGATTTCCAGGTAAGTGGCAGTTTGAAATGTGGCAAGGTATTTGTGATTAGTTTGTGTCTGTGTAACGAGTTATCTATGTAGTAAAATGTCTGCGTAGTTTAGGTAATACTATTATTATTATCTCCTGTCGCCGTCATGAATGTTAGCTCATTGAGGAGTAACGTTAGTTGGCGTTAGCTAACCATCTGATACCTATAGCAGAGCTAGCTGAGGCACTAGCTACCAGATTAATTTGGTAGTTAGGCTACAAAGATAATTCTGAACCTGATATTTGCTCTACCTAAATCGGCATCACTATAGCTTGTGGATCAGATCTACTGCAAGCGACATTGATTTAGCAGTTTTGAAATGTGTTTAGCTGCTAGTAAAAAATGAGTACCGTATGTACACAGTTGTTGGTGCACTGAATTTTAATATCAGCTTAAGCGTGAGTGAAACATTTAGTTTTACGCCATATTCTCTGTCTGTCCTCGATGACGCCGATTTTCTCTACTGATCTCTGCCCGATCCTGCACATTACATATTTTTGTATTAAGTTTGTCTCTGATGGCAAATGTGTAGTCAGGGTGGCTCAACGATTGTGTTGAATAACGTTACATCAGTTCTGAGTAGTTTTTTCTCGGATGGTCTTGCACCAAGCAGCACTAAAATGAGCGTCATGTTTGCTAATTCTCTCCCCAGTTGTTGGACGAGCAGAAGGACGCTATGGATGGTGAGGATGAACCAGCGATGACAGGGAGGAATGAACTTGAACCTGTGTTATTCAGAGGATAAGTCAATGCTATGTACATAGACTGTGTTCTGTAACTGTCCGCTCTTGTGGCCATTCAAATGTATAGGGCAATTCCACGCAAAACTGTAACATCCATAACACCAACACAATGCCATGGTATTTAGTTGGCATTATGGATGTGACAGTTTTATGGAATTGCCCTATAAAGTTACAGACTTTCAAAGTTAAACATATCAAATATAATTTCATATAGGCTACTAACAATCAGACCTGAAGACTTCATGAAACACTACCAAAATAAAGTTGAAACTAATTCTACAAAAGGTACTCCAAGGAAAAGCCTTTTTGGCTGCATTGGCCAACATGTTTCGACCAACAGCCTGTCACTATGAAACTCTGTAACTAGATTTAAACTTCCCTCTGTATGGAAAAAAAGATCTATTATTCAACATTAGTTAACACACTGAGAATGATTGCTGCACTATATGTATTGTTCTCTAGCAACCTGAAGGTCCAAGACTCAATCCACTGAAGGCTCTCCGTAAGATGGTGGATCTGATGTCTGCTTTGTGGTCCTATAGGACGACGCCATGGATTGGGGTCAGAGATGCGCCTGAGAAGTAAGTGTTTGTGTTTGTAATCAAGTGCTGTAATCACAATTTGACTGATGCTAAAACTGGAGTAGGGTATTTGAATGGACATTTGTACCGTGAATTTAAGACATCAAAAAGCCTGTTCATGGCCTCAAAGAAGTCAGTCGTAGTATTTGCCTAACTTGGCAGCCTCTCCAGCTGTATCATAGTCTTCAGTCCTATTGTGTTATCACAGCATTTATAGTAGGAAGGATCATATTAAGCAAAGCAATGTGCAGGTGTAGTAACTTAATTTCAAGAACATAAGAGTAATTCATGATTTTTTATTTTACTTTGTGTGGTGTTGTCTCTGTTTTAGGTGCTGTAAATGCTGGCCATATGACTTCAACCTTCATCCAACCAAACGAAGAGATCCTGCTTTCCTACACTCCATTCAGGATGTTAGTTAATTCAAAGACAATAACAGTATTTAGTTTTGTAAATGCTTAACTACCACTCAATGCAGGACACATATACTGGCAGTTGATGGAGGGGGTTTAGGGCAGTTGTGCTATTCTTTTCCTTGTGGGTAGACTGCAGAATGTGGCTATGTATGCAGGTGTTAAATTGTGGGATTTGTTGAAAATGTGAATTTCAAATAAAACCCTACCATTCAAAGTTAGCCTCACACACTTTATACCCTCCTTTCCTCAGGTTTACTTGTTTGGATTGGATGGACAAGTCGGCACTCCTTATATTAACAAGCTGCCTCTTTCTTCTACTAGTTCAATAATATGGTATCTGAAAGAGAAATGCCAGTGTTCATCATATTTTTAGCCTTATGTCAATGAAAAATAAGTGGTGTAGGCCTATTGTATTTCCATTGTAATTTATGTGGGAGTAGGCCTAAAGATATGGCCGTGTGGCTGTGTGGATACATCGATTAGCTACTTTATCAAACATCAGAGGTAAGGCTAATTGAGAAAGCAGACGTCTGGTTAGGTGTGCTAGTTAGCAACTTGTTAACCAGGGGCACGTTTCCCATAACCATAGTTGCTAACTAAGTTAGCTACTTTGTTGGTTGCAATGCAAACTATGGTTTTGGGAAACGCACCCCTGGCTGTCCAGATTATTCTGTGATATGACCTACTTGTTAAACAATAATATGCAAGACTATAGTACAGTGGTTCTCAAATGGGGGTACGTGAGATTTTAAAATATACAAATAATTAGCAATAAATGTAGTCATGGATTATTACAATTTAAAATGTTCCAAATGTTTGAATTTTGTATGTGTTTATTAGTTCCAAAGTTTAATAAATTAGACACTGATGGCACAGTGCTCTGTTTTAAATCCTTTTTTCTCAACTAAAAATGCTTTGCGCTGGTTAGGGGGAAGGCTACTTGGCTGAAAAAAATATTTCACAGGGGTACATCACTGAAAAAAAAAGGTTGAGAAACCACTGCCCTAGTTTATGAGTATGGCCGTCTGCTATACAGCCTATTTGAACATAATCCAGACATCAAAAACGATGCTGATCAGTCAATATGACGGTATGTACATGTCGCCTTAGGGAAAGAGAAGACAGAAAGGTGTCTGTTTATGCACCCAAAGTTTAGGCATTTTCACATTGAGTGATCAACATCGAAGTGGTAAGCAACGGTAACTTATTCCAGAGAACCTTCGCCTACTTAGTAGATCGCTGTGCCAGTGGGTTACAGAAACAGACAGACAAGTGGCAAACAAAGTCGTTTTCTCCTTAACTGTTCATCTGAAAAACGCCATGTCGGTGTCAGAATGTAAGGAACACATGTGAATTACAGAAAATGCATTAAAATGTCAATCTCGAGCTGTATAATTAAGGGCTGGGGCATAATCCGAGAAAAAATGATTTCTTCCATAGGGCCACAGTGTAAAGAATCTCTCGCTAGTCTCCTAAAAAGGCGTGGCGCTAGTGAACCATACGTCATAGGGGAACAGGAAGAACCCTTCTGTGAATCGTCTCGCTTTATCAACCGTCTCTGGTGTAGGCTACGGCCGAACGCTGTGTGTATCGGCCTACCACTCAGCTTCTGATAGAGAAAGAATTCCCGTTTGTATATTCACTCCAAGTTGGCCTACTATAACTTCCCAACTCTGCACTGTAGCCCATAAACTGCATGACAGGCTATTTATATTTTCTCTCTAAAATAACCAAATGCATTTGGTCAACTTTATGAAGAAGAATTACGCACTATAGGCTACTTGGGCATACACATTTTGTTTTGCATGGGAGTATAAAGAGAGATAACCTAAATTGTTACTTTTACTTAGACGTAGGCCTACTAAATATTTAGTAACACATCTGATATGTAACAATAAATAAGATCTGCCTTAATCAAATCATATGCCCATTTATGTGCTACAAGGGCTGTATAAAGGTGACCAAATGAATAGGCTGTTGTTAGGCGTAAATAAAGTAGGCTACTTTGTTGTATTGTTTAGCTGACCAATGCACAAGCTTGCAATTATGAAACGGACTAATACTGCAACCCTAACCCAACGTTAGGGGACGAATGTTGACATTTTCCCATATTCTGCGTGAGAAACCCGGGAAATCTCCCTTATTTTCAAAGCTCAATGTTGACAGCTATGAAAGATAGGTCCCTTGTAGTGGAAGTAGAACGGAAGTCACTGGGACACTCTATAGGTATAGACCCTTTCAATCTGTTCCTAGAGGATTTCTGGTTGAAATGTGCAGAACCAATGCAGATACTTGAAATGAAAATGAATCAGACTTTAGTGTAATGTTCTACAAAAAGTTAACTTTACGTAAAACTTGTCTTTTTTGTTTTTTTTTTATCCCCAAGTTACTGCTCAATGTTATTTTCTGTGCCTCCGGAAATGCCTTAGGAACAAACATGTTTGTTTCTGCAGTTGAAAGGGTCTATAGGCCTATGAATACATGTCCACACACATATTTTGGAAAAAGCAAAGTAATTTGATATTCAGTATTTTTTTTCTTTTGTATACAGTCATTTCTGTCTTTGGCAAAATCAGCTTTTTCAAAACTCCATGTACATCTGGTGGTAATTGTATTTAGCTTCCTTTTTGTTGTTGGCTGGAAAATACTATATACACAACAGCAAATTATTTGGGGAAAATCACTATTTTTGGTTTCATAATTGCTCACGTTTACTGTGTATTTCAACTTTTCTCTGTAGATGACTTTCACTCTTGTATGAGATGCACATAAAAGTCGATGAAAGACAGAATAGCTTTAGGTTTTGAGCAACAGTGTGTACATGATGTATCCAAAATGTCCTATTATGACAAAAGTGTTGATAATGTGAGGCGAATGTTTGCTTTAGAGAGGTGTTTATAACATTTTGTATGTTGTGTGTCATTTTGATGAAGATTTGAGGCATTTTGTGTGAGCAATAGTGGGTTTTGTGTGTAGTTTTGAAAAATAGACACAGCGTTTTGAAAATGTGTGTCAACAGTTGTGAAAAACTGTAATCATCTGATGTATGTAGATGATTTAATTGTTATGTCTCCATATAGTGATGGCCTACCAGCAACTGCTTAGAGTCTGCTCAAACTATGGAGGACAATATGACATCAAAAAGAGTGTTATAATGATTGCCAGAACTAAGGAGGACCGGAAGCTACGTTTTCCATCTTTTTATTTGAGCGGTGTGTGTTTATAGGAGTGTGCGGTGTGTTTATAGGAGTGTGTCATGTGTGTGTTCTTCCTCTAGAGCTCTCGGAGGTCCTGTGGAAGATGGTGCTCCACGTGGCTCTGGGCAACACGTCCGGCCTGGGCTCTGTGCTGGTGGCGCTGATCTTTGCCGCATTCGCCGCCCTCACAGTGGCCGTTCTGCTGGTCATGGAGGGCCTGTCTGCATTCCTGCATGCACTCAGACTTCACTGGTAAGACGAACTAATTGATAAATCAGGCCTGAAGGCTGCTGGACAAGATATGCTTCACATGTAACTCTGACTCCAACACTAAAGAGGCTTGAACCTCTCACAATGGTGCCCCGAAAACCCAAAAGACTCACAAGACCAACATGACATCATTAAGGGAAAATGCGGTAACACTTTACTTGAAGGTATACATAAGAGTGACATGACAGTGTCATAACTATAACATGACACCATCACAAATGTGTGGGTTAGGGTCTCACACAGTGAGGGTTAGGGTTAGGGTCACATACAGTTAGGGTTAGGTTTTGAGTTAGGGTTTCACACAGTTAGGGTTAGGTTTTGAGTTAGGGTCTCACTTTCTATCTCTTTGTATGTCTTGGCATGTGAAGAAATTGACAATAAAGCAGACTTTTTCACACAGTGAAAGTCTCCATAAGAAAGGTCTCACACAGTGAAAGTCTCTATCGCCGTGTTGTACTATCTCAAGAGAATGGCATCCCGACAACGTGACCGCCTGTACAGCTATGTGAACCGATGAGACTATAAATATTGTAGCTGCACATCCGTTAAGGACAGGACACCTTGATCTACCTTGGCATCCCGTTTAGGCCCCAGGGTTTGTGCTATAAAGCACCATGAAGTCAGACAGGCTGATTCCCGCTCATAGGGGCCTATTTAGTTCCTACATTCATTCCATACCTTACCAAATTCCACTGTTCCAATGTTTTGTACTGTGCTCTATACGCCAGTACTCTACAATATCTATATTGTCATATATTGCACAATACATAACCAGAGTACCTAAGTAAGACATGTCCTAATATATCACTTAGGGAAGAGATTAGAATTACACAGCTCATCAACAATGCATTAATATATCAATGTAATGTCATGTTGTCTTTTATGTTTTTTAGGGTGGAATTTCAGAACAAGTTCTACAAAGGATCGGGTTACAAGTTTACTCCGTTGTGTTTTGACAGCCTAATGAGTATGTAGTGACAAGCCTCTTAACTCCAGAGAACAGGCTGGGGATGGCAACACAGTATAGAGTTACACACACACACACACACACACATCCAACAAGCTTATTGACAGATCGACACACAGCACATGCTTGATTCGACTTGACCTTATCTGTGCTAAGGAGCATGTCAGTAGCTTGACTTGACCTTATCTGTGCTAAGGAGCATGTCAGTAGCTTGACTTGACCTTATCTGTGCTAAGGAGCATGTCAGTAGCTTGACTTGAGCTTATCTGTGCTAAGGAGCATGTCGGTGACTCATTGTTCTCATTGTTGTTCAGTGTTATGCCGTAATTGTATAAATCAACTGCCCTTTCAGTTACAGCTCTACGGACAGTCTTATGAATGTGCTCTACAGAACGTGCCTCTGTGCCACTAAACATGGATACCGTAGCAACAGCCCCTACTGCTCATGCTGGGCTGGATTGAATTTATGTTTTATTATTCATGTGCTTGCAGATATGTACATAGCTATGCCAAATGTACAGTGTGTTTCACATTAATTTGGCATGTAGACCTTTAGCAAGCAGTAACAGCAATAAAAACAATACTTATTATGACATCACCATTGTTTAAGCTAGAGCAATGTGGATAGCACAACATGATTCCATTTCCTTGTTAAATCTATTTGCACTCTAATGCCCCCTGTATCCTGGTAAAATATGATATTTTCTGTAGATCTGTAGATCAGTGTGTGTTAAGTTACAGTACTTCCCAGTGTTCAAAAGCTTATGAAATATGATATTTCATCTGTAGATCAGTGTGTGTTGTTACTGTTCACCAGGTTCAAGTGCTAACACAAGGAACCTGCCCCCCCCCAATCTCACACACACACACACCTCCCTCTGTTCACACACACACTCCTCTATGACAATATGACACACACACACTTTCACACACTCCTCTCTCTCTGTACATTTAGTCTGTCTACCAGTGTGTTAGCTGTGCTGTGGTAGCGTGTTATTGACTGCAGCATCATTGGCTTCTTACATACATTATCAAAGCTCTATGTCTATTTGGCAAAACTCTACACACAAATCCAACTGCTCACACAAAATGCAAAATTTGAAACAAAATTCTCCAAATCACTTGTTATTGCGAATAAAACAACCATGACCAAATGTAGTTGGACAGAAACCAAATAAACAATTTTTGAAAAAGAAGTTACTGTATATTTGTGTGTATGTATGCATGTATGTGTGTGTGGTGTTTTAATTTAATTGAAGGGTGACAATTAGTGTATAGTTTGAAGATTTGGTATTGTTATGGTGTTTGACAAAAATGGTTAAATTTAGTGGTAACACTTTACTTGACAGTATCGACATAAGAGTGACATGACCCTGTCAATACACATGAACCCTAATCCTAACCCTAACTTGTTATGACAAAAAACGAATCTCACTTAATAACAGAAGTGGGTAACACTTTATAATAACTACACACAATTCTTTGTTACTTATTAGTTAATGGTTTGTTCATCATTAGTAATTTATTGTTCATACATAATGTATCATCAGTAAAGCATTTGTTCACACAGTTATAAATGGTTTGTTCATAGTAAATAAGCCTATATCTAAAATATGTTTATACATTATAAATAAGCCTATATCTAAAATATGTTTATACATTATTGTTAATACTTCTATTTCAATAATTTTACAACGTTTCTAAGATGTTAGTATATTTTTTTACACTGTAGGAATCACATACTTCAACATATATTTATACCAACACGATCAAAATTTGTGACTAGAGTTTTATTTTAGTTTCCTCCGTAAAAGACCTGCATGTAACTTCACAGCATGCGGTTAAAATCCTTAAATTCCACGGACGTGTTTTGGCTTTATTATTTTTTTGGCAAAAAACATCACTCTTATCAGCTGCCAGTCTTTGAGAAGACATGAAATATCCACTGGAATTTTGTTTCTTTCTATTACACCTGCCAGGGAATCAGTGTTATGTGGCTAAGCTGCTGCCTAGGAGGTAAAACTTGATACTGTCAAGTAAAGTGTAACCAATTTAGTTAAATGCCAAGTATGGTTATGCAATTGTTGCTTATGCACAAATTAATTTCACAATAATGCAAACATTAAGCAAAACAATGTATTTTTAATAAAGCCCCACTCATCATGAACTATTACTCAGACTAAACATGTTTTTCATACTTCATAATTTAATATGACATCATCCTTGTGTATTTGCTCTACTTCCTCATTGTCTCACTTTCTGCAGTACCTTATCTAGATCTAGTTGATAATGTGGCCGTAAATAACATGGTCATGAAACAGAGTCAAACCAAGATGAGTGGCCACATTTTTGTTTATCCTTATAGAGCACTTACTAGAACACTTACTAGAGCACTTACTAGAACACTTACTAGAGCACTTACTAGAGCACTTACTAGAACACTTACTAGAGTACTTACTAGAACACTTAGTAGAGCACTTACTAGAGTACTTACTAGAACACTTACTAGAAAACTTACTAGAGCACTTACTAGAACACTAAAGCACTTACTAGAAAACTTACTAGAGCACTTACTAGAGTACTTACTAGAACACTAAAGCACTTACTAGAACACTAGAGCACTTACTAGACCACTTACTAGAACACTTACTAGAGCACTTACTAGAACACTTACTAGAGCACTTACTAGAACACTAAAGCACTTACTAGAACACTATAGCACTTACTAGAAAACTTAATAGAAACTAGAACACTTACTATAGCACTTACTAGAGCACTTACTAGAACACTTACTAGAAACTAGAAAACTTACTAGAGCACTTACTAGAACACTTACTAGAGCACTAGAAAACTTACTAGAACACTAGAACACTTACTAGAGCACTTACTAGAACTCTTACTAGAGCACTTACTAGAACACTAGAGCACTTACTAGAGCACTTACTAGAACTTACTAGAACACTTACTAGAGCACTTACTAGAAAACTTACTAGAGCACTTACTAGAGCACTTACTAGAACACTAAAGCACATACTAGAACACTAGAGCACTTACTAGACCACTTACAAGAACACTTACTAGAACACTAAAGCACATACTAGAACACTAGAGCACTTACTAGACCACTTACAAGAACACTTACTAGAGCACTTACTAGAACACTAGAACAATTACTAGAGCACTTACTAGAACACTAGAACAATTACTAGAGCACTAACTAGAGCACTTACTTTGATTTTGTTTTACATGATACCTTAAAGAAAGGAAACAATTGTAGATCTATTCAGTTGACTATTTTAGTGAAAGCACTTTGCTGCAGGAGCCTGAGATTAATGTTTCAGTTTGTGTAACAGTGTCCCTTGATCAGAACAATTCAGATAATGTCACGCACATGAATGAGTTCTGTGAGGTTTGTACGACGGAGTATTAGGGCCACACATAAAGAAAAAAATATATTTTTGCCATGGCGAGATTAAACTCGACATGTTGACTTTAAAGTCGACATGTCGACATTTAACTCGACATTTCGAGAATAAAGTTGAAATATCATATCTACTTTAATCTCGACGTGTCGATATTAAAGTTGACATACCGGCATTAAACTCGAAATACAGTTTAAACATAGCCTACAGTTTAAGCTATGTAGCCTACACTAACACACAATATGTGACATGAATAATAGGCCTACTTCAAATAGGTGTTATATCAGATAGATTGCAGATATTTAGATAGATTGCGTCTTCTGTTAACTCATTGCCGTCATCGTGAAGCGCTGTATCACGCGGTTATACCATGCACTATTATATAGCTAGAATAATACATGTTTCCAATGATATAATGTTTCTATAGTAGGCTACAAAATGTTGTTTCACTCTTGTTTTACGTGGGTAAGGCCACCGCACATCCAAATAACTGCCCTTCATGACCCACAGGCCATCACTCTCCATAGGTTAACACGGCAAAACTCATTTTTCTAAAACTGCTTTTCCATGTCTCACCTGCGATAGGAGTATATAGAAGTATATAGGCCTATACTATTTTGATCCCATGAGTGAATATGTGTGCATTTACTTAGAATACATGGGGTTGCCTATGGTCGGGAGGACAGCTTCATTCGCCCCTCCATAGACATTCAGCAATAGGCTGTTTTGCATCCATTACAAACAAACATGCAATGTGAAAGTCTGGGATTGGGGAGAGCACTTAGTATACCTAGTCTAGTGCATAAGCATGAAGTTGAACCTTTAGATAAAAAAAACTCTTTAAAGGCACAATGTGTCTTTTTTGTGAACTTTTGAAGTGTAATGCATTCAAAAATCAACTATACATATCAATGGAATGTGAAGAAATAACACTACTGACATTTTCTAATCGAAGAATATGCATAGCATTGCAGAGATCTCCTCCAGAATTAGCGTGCTAACCGACTAGCCCGATTCCAGTCTTGCAATACCAGTTTATGTCTGAGGTGGCGACAGGGAGTAACATACCGGCCAAACCGTCTTCAGTGCAGCCCAGAGCAGTCGAGAAAGAGACAACGGAATTACGCACGCTCTGCTCCCACCCCCTCCTGCTCCTCCCTCCCCACGGAGTTCAAGTTCTACAGTAAAGTGTACTGCGAGAATGGGCAAAAGTTCTAGGAAGAACCGAAGAGACCTCCATCGCCTCCAGCTAAAAAAAAACTCGATCTGAGGCGAAAAGAATATCAGATGGGAAGCAAGCAAATACACGTTAATCTAGGGAACTTGCGACATTTCTTCTTGACTGGTAAGTAAACATCTGTTAAACATAATTCATAATTTTGATTAAGCAAAGGAGATATTGTAGAATTAGCTCTCGAGCCACTAGGTAATGTTTGTCAGCTGTAGATCGCCGTAAATTGACTTTGTTCTACCGCCATTGCTAACGTTACCAACCTAGCGATAGCGTCCTTGCTGCATATGCTAAGCAGTTTGCCAAATACTATTATTTGTACGTGACCAAGTTTTGTGTCCACAATACATAGAGTGTAATGTTCCAATATGCAATAAATACATTTTGATATTGGTGAATGTTCACTGGCTTGTGGTCTCGCTAACGAATGATGTTGGCAGCATAAGATACTAAAATTACAACTAATGCTAGCTCTACGCGATTAGGATAACTTTCAGATACGTTAGAATACCATCCTCTATCTCCGGTAACGTTATAAGTTGCTTAGATTGTGTCGGGCCTGTTGCAAAATAGCATCACCATTTTCCTTTGAAGCTCTTCAAACATGTCTTTATCACAATATACCCATGTGTGTGTTTGTATCTGTTTTCACAGGATCAGATCACCTCTTCATTTCCTGTGGCTCATCAACATGAAGCCTGACTCGTTAGCCCAACTTCTTGCTGTTGAAGACTGCTAAGGACTATCCATGTGCCCAGCTGCTTCCCTCCTGCCTCATATAGTCCAAAAGTTACATTTCTATTCATGTTGCTGCTCTTGGTAGATGTAAAGTTTATTCCTGTCTTGTAGTTTTATAATAAATACCAAGAACCAGGATTGGTGAAACATTGGTTGTGCCTGAAAGTGTTCTTTGATCAAGATTGGTATACTAACATCATGCTTTTCTCTCCAGTTCCTGACTTCTTAGAATCTATTTGTTGTTAAAGAGTTGTTTAAACTAATGTAATTTCAAGTGGTAGCTTTGGCTCTTGACGTTTGTGCCCATAGTTTTAAATATGAACTCATAGCCTAAAGGTGCAAAGGAAAAGATGAACATACCATTTTAGTCATAATTCAGGTATTCTTTATGTTACATGAAATGTAGCCACTGTGCTCTTAGAAAGTTTTATTGTTAGTTGTAGAGGATGATTGTGTAAGGAATAACGTTCTGTAAGGCGGTCATTATCGTGGCATATCTCCCGACAGTGATGCAGCGCTGGCCGTGGCCTGCCGAGTTTCACTTTCCTTGACATTCTGATTATACTTAGCAACGGTCCGGTATTAAAATGATCAGACCGTAGGACGTTGGGAAGTCCCATCGGAGTGAATGGAGCATTCTACAGCATTATAAAGAGCCGTGTAATAAATGGTAATAATGACCTCTAATAGTAAACAGAACGATTGGCTGTAACCACTGACTACATGGAGCATTTTAGTTACTGGCTACGTTGCAAGAACACCTGTGTTGCTGCCAGACTCTAACGGTGACTGTTCTCCAAACGCCTCTGCTGGTCAGTGCGCTCTCTGGCTGCTCTGACAGCTCGAGCCGTCCCTGTACTGTTCTCTCCAGGTCTGGGACTGACACTAGACACCCAGGCCTTTTCTTTTTTGCCTGGCCCTTACGTTTGCCCACTCTTGTCTGACTCGATGCAGGGGGGGATGTAATCTTCGTCGTCAGTCTCCACCCGAAAAAAAAATACCTTACGGCTTATTACTATTTTCAGTTTTATCCATCCATACAATCGCTACTACACGCAGGCTAGGCCTAGCCTTTGCTAAGACTCGCTTGCCAAATGCCGCTAGCAAATTTGTATTTATTTCTCAAATGTCTCATTACCAACAATACCAGTGTGAAAAGCAAAACGTTAATAAAAAACTGTTATATGTAGTGATCGGGTAAGGGTGAGCCGCTTGAAGAAGACATTTTCCGGATTTAGGAGGTTTTTTTTCTAGGCAGCGACCATAGACAGAGACATTCTCTGATAGACAGTAGCGAAAACGGAGACGGGGGAGGGAGGAGGGGAGGAGACATGGGCAATGTGCGTTTTGTCGTTTCTACCACTAGCAAATCATTGTGACATCATTGTTTTCCTACATGCTGCCCCAACTGGATTGGCGTGTGGAGTGTGAATTAAATAAAACGAAATCCTGACTGATTGTGCCTTTCATAATAGGTCTACAATATATAAATAAACCACTAATGACGTTTACTTTTGACATCGCATTTATCGCCTTTAACTCCGTGATAACAGGAAAGTATTTGGCTGAGTAACGGAGGTTAATGTTCTATGTTTTGTCCACATGATGTAGGCCTATGTCTAATCATTGTTGCACTCGAAGAAAACTGCAATGTTTCATTCGTCCTCCCTTTCAATCGTCCCGAGCGGTCGTTCTCTCTCCAAACTAACTTTATTCTCAAAATGTTGAGTTTAATGTCGACACGTGGAGATTAAAGTCAACATGATATTTCAACTTTGTTCTCGAAATGTCGAGTTTAATGTCGACATGGCGACTTTAATCTCATGGCAAAAAATATTTTTTTCTTCATGTGTGGCCCTAATACTCCGTCGTAGGTTTGGTATAGCTAGTGCCCCATGATATAATAATCAACATTTCTTTTTTTGATAAATATTTTATTTTGAATTACACATTCAATTACATACATAACAATATGTTTAAATAACAATATGTTTTACAAAATCTTGACTCCTGTCGTTATATGTCCAGTCAAAGTTATAGGGTCCAAGGACATCAAAGTGCATTTTGCAATAGTGCAAGAAGAAGTAAACAGCATTTGAATAGCCTGTATTTTTTGAAGACATGAACCACATAGATAAAAAAAAAAAAAATATAAGAATAGGATAAGAAATGCAAACACAAATAAATATAAATGGCCTTTCACCATCGTTAAATGTTTATCCAAAACAACCTTAACTTGTGCAAGAAATAAGTGCTTTGTGAGAAGTCAAACATTGATAAGCAATATTCATTGTGTGCTTCAAACTCCAGCCTGAATATGAAATATGTAAGCAGCCTACCACATTCAGTCTATGGATCCAGATCTAGATTACAGGGAGGTGGTCAAGGAGCTCCTCGGACTTTGGTAATCTGAAGAGTACCCCGATACGTCAGAGGAATCTGCACCTAGCGTGGCAGAGCTCCGCCTCGAGCTTGTGTCGACCCCCGAGTCCTCTGACTCAGTCTCATTCTCAGTCTCGTTCTCAGGCTTGAGGCCCAGATTGCAGAGCACCAGACTCTGGAGCTGACCGTCCACTCTGGTCAGACTGAAGGCAGGGAACACGCTCTTCTTGACGCGCAGTCGGAACGTGTGCAGGACCGCGCCGCCGCTCACATCGTAGAAGCTCAGCCGGCCGTTGTTCTTGGTCATGTCCAGGTAGACCCCGAGGCGTGTCACTTCCTGTTCAGGTTGCTTCACCATGCTCAGGTTGTCGTTGTGCAGCGCGGTCAGCTCCCCGTCCTCCGACTCCAGCATCCACGACCTCTTGTTGCGTCCCAGGCGCATTAGCGCAGCCTGTGATGGCGGCCGGCTGCCATTGGCCAGCTCCACAACTCCAACTGCCCAGGTGCGGCAGTGCCCCACGTCCACCTCCCAGTAGTGTTGCCCCTTCTTCCAGGACTGCTTGGCCAGGACATAGAACGGGGTTTCTCTAGTCTGGTAGGGGACTCTAGGTGATGAGCGGTGGGGACTAAGGAGGACTTGCGTATGGTCATCAGATATCATCAGGTTATCGTTTGCTTTGTCAGGATTAGGGTTAAAGGTGATGTCCTCATAAACTAACACAGAGAGAGAGAGAGAGAGAGATACAAGTATTACAGTCTATTACTATAGACATGACTACATGGCATGCTGGGCTGTACTGTGTGTAATTGTGCTTCTTACATTCCCATGGTCGAGGGAAGATTTCAACGATTTTTTCAACGATATGCTGGATGGATTTCTCCAGGGCCTCCAACCTTGATTTGTCAAACTTGCTGATTCGGGTGACCTTCTTGTAGAATTCATCAATAAGGTCAATACTGAAATATCGACAAATATGGAGTAAATTAAAATAGTTTCATCTTAAAAGGTGTCCACTTGACTTGTTGGTAATATTTTTATATTTACTGGATAAACAAAAAAAATACAAACCTCATTTGATGTGCCTGGATTTCCTGTTGCAAGGTTAATAAGAATGAAATAACAAAAGTGAGTACAACATAGAATTTTATAATATCATCAAGTTAGTCATTGTTTCACCTATAATATTGTACAATGACATAAATGACACAAATCTCCAGCTGTTTTTGTAGCCTACTATATGGAATTCAAGACACAATAACATCTATTGATATATTTTTTTATTATTGATAGTAATATTTTGGGTTTAAATTTTTGCTGGGGCTGTTGACTCTTACCAGAATGCACATAGAATCGGCTCCTGACGACACCCTTTGTCTCAAATCTGCTATGTCCGTCTGAAGCTTGTCCGCCCGCATCTTGTATCTGTCCCCCTCCTCGGCCAGCACATAAAGGGGCTTTTTCTGTCCTTGCCGCTGGGCCTCCAACAGTGTGACGGCGTGTTCTTTGGTGTGATTCAGCAGGTCGTCAAGTTCTCTGTATTGCTCGGTAAAACTGTCTTGCACCTGCTGGAAGTCCCTCTGAGAGAGGTCAAGGTAAGAGACACAATATGGTGAGGCTTTTCAACACTCCTGGGTCTTTTTTTAGGTTTTTCAGAAGTTAATGTTTAAAAAGCAGGTACAAATATGAATTAGAGCATTTCTTCTTAAAAGAAGGATTCACTTACTTCAAGCTGTATTACTTGACTTTCCACCAATTCCTGAAATTGACTCTGGCTCCTGCCTTTACAATCTTCAAGTTGCACAGCAATCTTCTCCTGCAAAAGCAGTGTTAATGACTATGGCCTAAAACAAACTAGTGGACATGTCCTTCATAATAGTGCTGAACTGAGTATAGGCGACACATATAATAATAAACCAATTCAAATCAAACAAATCAGTACTCACTAGTTTGTCTTTGCATACTTCTTCCATGGTCTTAAACTTGTGGCTGCGATGTTCCACATTAGTCAAGCATTCCTCACACAGAGGCATGGAGCAGGTGTCACAGAACACCACCGCATCTTTCCCATGACTGCAGCCTGTGGGCTTAAATGAGGTGACCGAAAAACCGGACACAGACGAGGGTCGCCGAGAGCCGCTAGAGAGAGAACTCATATCTACAGTATGCAGGCAGAGAGCACCTGGGCTGGAGGACAGAGAGCAGGCAGTCAGGGAGCTGGGCTCATGTGTGCTGTTGGAATTGTTGCAGCGACTTATTATTATGACCCAAGTCACACCCACAGTAAAAAAAATCCTCCCACTGAATAACTTCCAACTTACTGGCAGCGAATCAAAAGACATTAATACACACCCCAGCAATACATCAGTTTCATGGAATACCTACAGATGGACACAAAGGCAATATAATGTCAGAATTCCATAACGCTGAATGGACTTTTGTCATGCTCTGAAGCCAGTAATGCTGAAACTCCTAGTCATGTTTTACAAGAATAGCCATGATGTTGAGATGTTAAGGTTTTTAAACATAACCCTCATGAAAATGTATAGGCATGTGCATACCTGCCAACACTCCCGTTTTTCCCGGGTTTCTCCCGTATTTCAAGGTCATTTTCCGGCACCCTCCCGTTTTGTTATTTCTCCCGGGAAACTCCCAGAATTTGCATGACCATCAAACTTAATTTTAAATTCACAACTGAGTCTCGTAAGCAAGCAGGATAGTTGAATAGCTAGTTTGTCAAATAGTTAGAAAAGAAATATTGTGAATAGCCATGTGAGATGGAAGGCTTTTTAAACACATAACCTTCCTGAGTGTGCTCATGAGCTCATGGATGCTGGTTGAGTTTTAACAAAAAACAATATTGAGCTTCCTTCCTCCCCCTCTAGTACACACCCAGAAAAACATATTTTCAATAGAAGTATCAATTTTGGTTTGGATATTTTCCAGGTCTGGATAACTCTTCCACTGCTCTACTTTCTCATTGTTTCACTTTCTGCAGTAGCTCATCTAGATCTTTATCTGTTTCCTTTATTTGATAATGTGGCCGTAAATAACACAGAGACTCGTGATTGAAAACTAGAAAGCCAGATCACCACACGAGGAGATGAAATGGCTACAAAACTAGAAGAGCAAGATCTCCAAATGACACTCCCTAAAGAGAGGGAAAAGGCATCTGTAGGAAAAACCCTTTTTTACTTTTGGGGCATTTTTCCAGACCAGAAATGCACTTGCTGTTGTGCAAATATTAATGATGGTTCAAGAATGGCACCAAAGTGACAGAGAAAATTATATTTTTAAACACTGATGCCCAATATGGTCATGAAAAGAGTCAACCAAAGATGAGTGAAACAATTGTAGACCTATTCAGGCCACTTTTTAGTGAAGGCTCTTGAGATGAATGTTTCAGTTTGTGTAACAGTGTCCCTTGTTCAAAACAATTCAGATAATGTCACACACATGAATGGTTCTATGAGGTTTGCTATAGATAGTGCCCCATGAGATAATATTTCACTTCATATTGTTTATTGATATATATTTAATTTTGAATTACACATTCCATTAAATTAAAACAATATGTTTAAATAACAATATGTTTTGCAACATTATGTGGTTAACACTAGCCTAGAAATCTAAACGCACCCTAGCACCAGCAAATTACATTTGCTACCAGGGCCCAGTTTCCCGATAACGATGGAGACACGCTCTTACGAAGGTTTTCTGCGATTCATCTTACGATCGTTCGTTTGGTTTTTCTGATTGCTTCCCGAACATGCTCGTAGCGTGAACGCGCGTGCACTGCTCTTAACCCTCTAGGCGCCACGGTCGAGTTTACTTGACAAGATGCGGTACTGAATAAAACGGCCGATTTAGTCAAATAGTGTGTCATATTTCGTTCGACCTCCACTCCACTAGATGGCAGACATGTCATACGTCATCCCCTAGCTTCTGTCTTCTGACCGTGTGCTTCTCCGCAATCGCGGCGACAGTAACGTGGTGGAGCCTTTGTCTAATGCCACTGGGTATGTTAGACGAGGTCGAAGTGCTCATAGGACAGGGGGGAACGTAGAGGCAGTGTGGGAGTCGCAATGAGAATGACCGTAGGCCTAGTCCGAGCTGCGCAAATTCTCTCCACTCATGATCGCGTCAAAATCGCTATTTTTAAAACACTAAGGCTTGACACAACGTGAAGAACTTGAAACTTTGATCAAAGTATCATCAGTGTCTCTACACATGAAATCGAGCATTGAGAACATTGTTCGTGTACACATAGTTTACTAAAAAGAAAGGTTTTGGACGGACAAGCTTAAAAGTGGCACTTCGGACGTAATTATGCTTTTAAACAAAAGTTTGACTTGGGTACAACTATGATACATTTTGGTGAAAGTTACGCTTTAAGGCTATAGGGTCTAAGGACACTAAAGTGCATTTTGCAATAGTGCAAGAAAGAGTAAACAGCCTATGAATAGCCTATGGCCTATATTTTTTGAAGACATGAACCACATACTTAAAACATAGACCAACATGAGATAAGAAATGCAAACACAGATAAATAAAAATGGCCATTTATTACTATTGTTTAAATAGTGAATGTGCATAACCTCTGCCCTCCATATATCACAGAACTCCTACAGACTTCCTCCCACTCACTACGTTCATCTACAGCTGGATTATTGGCAGTAGCAAACATCAGGATCACCACAATGGGAGCAAAGACATTTTCCTGCACCCAAACTCTGGAACTCACTCCCCTCAGAAGCCCCTGGCTGCAGCGTGCAGATCAGGGCTGGGCTCAATGTGTGGGGGAGCTCAACGTTGCTACTTTCCAGCTACTGGACCGCAAGGGAAAAATAATAAAATGTTGCGGGACAATTGCGACCAGGCCTCACGGAAAAAATGGTATTATGCAGAAAATCGGACTACCAATTGAATATGATGCCATCTGTTAAGGCACACACTTTAGGAATGCACTTCGGGTGTTGCCGTCTCATATCACCCCGTGATATGACCATCTTATTGCGGGGAAACAAGCTCATTGCTCCCCCTGATTCGGTGACATGGTGAGATTAAGATTTTATCTTATTACATTGTCGAATCCTCTGCTACGTTCAACCTATGCACTTTTCTGTATTCTGCAGATTTTAATTTTTATAGATATTTATTTTGTATGTGTCAAAATTATTGTTTCGATATAATAAGTCAAGAATTTTGATACTATTTTATTTGATTTAATTCAGGACCCCCTCTTAACTTAGAGGTAAGAGGTAAGCTTCTCTCTCTTTAGAGAGGGATAGAGAGAAACAATTCTTCGATTCTTCTGTGTGTCTGGTACATGTGGAGAAGTTGACAATAAAGCAGACTTTGACTTTGACTTTTTTAAACACCCCCTGCTGTCAAAATGTGCAAACTCAACTGTGAATATACAAAACTATCCTACTAATAGAATGCAAACTGAAAAGTGCATTTGTAACCTGACGTAGGCTAAGCTGTGCTTGCATATGTGCAAATGTCATGTAGCCAAAAGCACAGTGGATCTGTGCATGCTATGACTAACCTTTGATTCTTTGATATGGAAAGGGAGTTTATTATTTTGGAGTGCTATTACATTAGAATTCCAGCCCAATGTTGTATCAGATTACTCAGGAATGTCTTGTTGTGCAGAGGAATGCTTTATGCCCTCATATTCGGAAAAGTCTGTCGTTTCTTGTGATATGTTGAGTGAAGAGTTTGTGAGATATTCCACCAACAATAATGAGTGTGGACATGGACGCAGCGCTCTGTGCAGAATGTAAATATGATTACATTTCATGTAAATTCAACATTAATTTTCTCCTGAATTGTTTATTGTTTAACTAGCATCTAATATCATAGGAAAGGTAAGGGGCTGGTTTCCCGAAGCATTCTTAACGCTACGTAGTCCGTAACCTCTACCTTAGCGCTATCTTAACATTTTCACTCATTTCCCGAAAGGTTCTTTGCTACGATTGTCTTTCGTACATTGGTAAGAGTGGTCTGGAGCCCCAGCATGACATGATATGCTGGTCACACTGCCCAGGTGCGGCAGTGCCCCACGTCCACCTCCCAGTAGTGTTGCCCCTTCTTCCAGGACTGCTTGGCCAGGACATAGAACGGGGTTTCTTTGGATGAGAACTGGCGGGGACTGATGCATATTTGTGTAAAGTCATCAGATAGCATCAGGCTTTCGTCTGTTTTGTCAGGATTAAAAGTGATGTCCTCATAAACTGACAGAGAGAGATGAGCTATGTTTTTGTACAGCATGAACCACCAGTATTACAATACAAGTTTCCAGTACTACAGACATGTAGTGAATTTGCTTCTTACATTGCCATGGTTGAGGGAAGATTTCAACGAGTTTTTCAACAATGTGCTTGATGGATTTCTCCAGGGCCTCCAACCTTGATTTGTCAATCTTGCTGTTTTGGCTGACCGTCTTGTAGAATTCATCAATAAAGTTGATACTGAAATATGGAGAAATATAAAGAAAATAGTTCTTAACTCATTGAATGCCAAGCTGTTTTCGAAAGCTTTGTCCTAGAGTGCCAGCAATCTAGACCATTGTTGATGATTTTTGTACAGCCACAGCATATTCTGTGTTATAGCTATGAACACATACAATGGCTCGTTTAAAAGGTGAGAAAAGCTCTCAGTGGGTGCAAACCGTGTATTTCTACACGCCTCTGTTCCTGAGAAATCCCAAGCTAAACAGTGGCTAGTTTTCATCAAAATCGCTGTTTTTTTTCTAGAAATGGAGATATATCGTCTTTCATGAAATATGAAGTGTTGCCTGTAAACTTTCCGGGAAGTGATCAGCGAGACCTGGCGAGACTGCCACCTAGTGATAGACCCAAGAAAATGGCCTGGTTTTGACCTGACGTGCATGCGTCACTGATTCGACCCAAAGCGGCAACCGAATGATAAAATGTCCAGATAAAATGTTCAGATTGTGCGTTTTCATGAATTTTCGATCGTCATATATATCATTTCCATTCATCACAGAGTTCCCAAAATCACATATAAGGTGTGTTAGAGTGTCTAGTTTCGTAATTAAAAAAAAAAGCAATAATAAAGTAATATTACGTTTTTGGCACTCAACGCATGGGAAGGAAAAACGTAATATTACATTTTTGGCACTCAATGAGTTAAAAGGGGTCCAATTAACTTAATTGTAATATTTTCATGCAAACTGGATAAAAAAATTGTACATACCTGCTTTGATGTGCCTGAATTTCGTGCTGCAAGGTAAAAAAGAATGAAATAAAAACAAATGAAGTAAGTAAGACAATTTAATAATAATCCTGCAGCGACTGATTGACTTTGTGCCACCCTGGTGGCCATTTTGTACTTTGCCCTGTGTTTGTCTGCTTTTGCTGTTTCCACTTGTGCTCTGTGTTTACTGTAACTGTCTGTCATCTGTCTTTGTCCCCACCTATCTCCTTATATGGTTTGCACTTCTTGTCTCGTTAGTTTCCCTCCGTTTCTGCTCACACCTGTTGCCCGTTATCAGAGGTGGAAAGTAACGAAATACATTTACTCATTTTACTGTATTGAGTAGTTTTTTGTATATTTTAAGTAGTTTTTCAAATTAGTACTTTTATTTTTACTTGATTACGTTTTGAGTGAAGTGTTGTACTTCGCTACATCACAAATCCCATGCGTTACTGAGTAAAAAAAAAAAAAAAAAAAAAAGTTAAGACTAACGACAACCGAAAGGAAGGGGGGAAATTGCGCCCGGAACCACTAGAATGATCAGCATGTAGCATAGGGCATGAATCAAGCTGGCACAAAGTCTTTCTGAAAGAGATGAAGATGGAAGTGGATCACGAGATAGATTACCTCAGATTACCTGTGTAACCGAGGAAAGTGTATTTTCCGCTCTTTCAATGGGTTGCCTCAGTTCTATATTCAAGCAGTTTAACACCATGGGATTTCGTGTTTTAACGTGTGTGCTCACCTTTCTTTGGAAAGAAGTTTATTAGCATCTGTTTAATTTTCATCTTTCTTTTTCTCGTTTTTGCCTTTGTTTTTTGGTATTTCGACTTGGTTTTCTTGGAGAAAGACATTGTACCAGCAGCACAACAATTAGCTGTCCACTACTAGCGATGCTCAACTACGTAAACAAAATGAGATACCTTATCAGTCGTTGTGCAGGCGGACCAAAACCATTTTGCGCTTTAGCAAGGGAGAGTGAGAGTGACCTTAAACATCCAAAAACATCTGGGGTATGAAACCTGCTGGCGGGCCTGATGTTTGACACCCCTGCCTTATACAGTCTTCACTATTTTTTTGTATACAAAATTTAGTCAGTCAAACATTTCGTCTGACATTCATTTTGACATTTAATTTGGAAATTAAAATATCCAGGTAAAATAAGATATACTCCAGACTTTTCAAGGGCCTTCTCCTCCATTGGGGCCTTGTAATCAGTCCCAGTTTTCCCACAATCCGAGGCCCTTGGATCTGCTGAACTCCTTTAAAAATAGAGTTTCTCTCTGAAACTCAACCTGGGCCTGCCTGCCTCAGATGCCTGTGAGCAGCTTTTCAGTTGTGCTGGATTACTGTTCTCTGCAAAGTGAGCAAGGATGAGCACAACTAATTTTGAAAATCAACTGCTGCTCAAACATACTCAAAGGAGCAGCGATTTTTCACATACTGTAGATCTCCGTTTCAGCAGCTAGCAGCTAAGGTAGCCAGGCAGCTGCAGCGCTACACTCTGGGGGGCATGAACATGGGGGCTCACGAACATGCCCCCAGAATGTAGCGCGGTAGCTGCCTGGCTACTTTAGCTGCTGGCTGCAGCCACTAGAACCGGATAAAACCGATTTCCCCCCCAAAAAAAGAGACTAAGTAACTTTTACTTAAAGTACATTTTAAATGAACAACTTTTTAAATGTAAATGTAAATGTCTAAGATTGTAGTTTGCTACAATAAAGTGTGTTTTTCTACACTTCCGCCTGGAAGAGTCTTGCGCTTAGGTACTCCTGCCTAAAACCCTGACAAATAATATCATTGTTTCACCAATAATATGGTACAATGATATACTGTAACTGACACAAATCTCCAGCTTTTTTTGGTAGCCTACTATATGGAATTTAGGACACAATATTGATAGACTATTTGGTTATTGATAGGATTGGGTTTAAATATTTGCTGGGGCTGTTGACTCTTACCAGAATGCACATAGAATCGGCTCCTGATGACACCCTTTGTTTCAAATCTGCTATGTCCATCAGAAGTTTGCCCGCCCGCGTCTTGTATCTGTCCCCCTCCTCGGCCAGAACGTACAGGGGCTTTTTCTGTCCTTGACGCCTCCAACAGTGTGACGGCGTGTTCTTTGGTGTGATTCAGCAGGGCGTCAAGTTCTCTGTATTGCTCAGTAAAACTGCCTTGCACCTGCTGGAAGTCCCTCTGAGAGAGGTGAAGGTAAGAGACACAATATGGTGAGGCTTTTCAACACTCCTGGATCTCCCTGTCTGCAGAGTGTTGCTAAGGTAGTTACTATGCTAAATAAAGTGGTTGCTAAGGCAATCATGTTAGTTGCTATGGTGGTTCCTGGGATGATGACATGGTAGTGGTTGCTAGGTTGTTGCTAGGATAATTAAGATTGTTGCTATTGTATTGCTAGCTGGTAGATATGGTGGCTATGCTAAACATAATGGTTACTATGCTGTTTGCTAGGGCAATCATGTTGGTTGCTATGGTGGTTGCTAGATTAATATTATAGTGGTGGTTGCTAGGTTGTCAGCTTGTTGCTAGGGTAAATATGGTGGTTGCTATGCTAAATATAGTGATTGCTATGCTGGTTGCTAGGGTAATCATGCTGGTTTACAAAATACAGTATAAGTGGTCGCTAGGTTGTTGCTAGGGTAGTTGAGACAGTTGTTAGGTTGTTGCTAGGGTAGACGTGGTGGCTGCTTAGCTAAAGAAAGATGTTGCTATGCTGGTTGCTAGAATAATCATGTTGGTTGACAATATCAAAGTAGTTGCTAGGTTGTTACAAGGGTAATTGCTATGGTTGCTAGGTTAGACATGGTGGTTGCTATGCTAAATAAAGCGGTTGCAAGGGTATTAATGTTGGTTGCTATGGTGACTGCTAGGTTGACATTATAGTAGTGGTTGATTATAGTGAGGTTATTGCTAGGGTAATTGAGGTGGTTGCTAGGGTGTTGATAAGGTACATATGGTGGTTGCTATGCCAAATAAAGGGCTTGCAATGCTGGGTGCTAGGGTAATTATTTTGGTTGCTCAGTTGATATTGACAGATAGTTTAATGAATATTGATGGACAGATAGTTTAATGGATGAATGAATGGTTTAACGTGGATGGATGGTGGGAAAGTTGGTGTCTTCTAGTCTTGTTGAATGAAAACACAGAGAGAAAGGGGGACTAAAAGTTGGCAGTTGGAACAGGTGCAACTCAGTTTATTTGGTTCTTTATGATGTCATAATGATCAATGCAAAGTCTATGGGAAAAAATAAGCTTGTACTTGAGATATTAATAACGTTTACAAAAACGAAACATACATTGCACACTAGTTCTTTAGAAGACCTACGTTACAACGTTTGAATGAAGTTTGTACGTTAAATAGTTCAAGCTGAATTAAACACAGAAAAAGTGGTCAGCTGAATAAGAAGAAGCCTAGTCATAACAGTATAGTACATTTTGTTGCAAAGCGCGATATGTCAAATAAATGCATCGGTATTTTGACATTCAACGGCGCATTTGAAGGAGGCTGCTTGCGAGATCGTATGTCACCATATAGTCATTCTTAAACCATGATTTTCATTTGCACTCGTCTATTATTTGAACTCATTGGCAAAGTGAAACTAACTTCACCAAGGAGTTAGTCAACGGCAAGACAGTGATATGCAGTTACTTTCACTATCGACTGACAATGGGTTACCACCAAAAACATAGGCTGGAAAAAGCAACACTTACCCTAATGTTGCTCAAATGACTGAATAAAACAACATTTATCCTGCAGAGGAGTTGCTTATATCTCGCGATAGTGCGTCTTCAGCTGTGCTCCATAATGCGTTCCTCGCCTCTCCCCTAATCACTTTTAACCGTCATTTCCAATTTGCAAATGATGGTGAATAACTACTCATCATGAGATGTACAGTATTTCGTAATATCTTTATTAAGTGTGCTTGCAAAGCAGCACACTTATTGTTGGGGGCCAAGCAGCGAAGGCACCCATTGTGTTTATACCTTTTCCTATTATTATTGGGGGCCAAGCAGCGTAGCTGCGAGGCAACCCATAGTGATTCTACCTTTTCTTATTGGGGGCCAAGCAGCGAAGCTGCGAGGACCTCACTGTGTTTCTACGTTTTCCTATTATTATTATTATATGCAATGGGAGTCTATGGCAGCCCATAGAACCGTATGGTAAAAAGTTGGGAAATTTGGCACACTGATTGGGGACGGTCCCATGATTCATGTCACCAAGTTTCGTGTCGGCAACTCGAACCCTCTAGCGCCACCAACAGGCCAAAGTTGGACGTGCGTTCATGCACGTAACTTTTGACCCGTTGGTCCGATTTTCAAAAAAGTCAGGTATTGTTGGAATCCTTGGACCACGCCGAGTTCAACGCACCCTATGACGTCGTTTTCTGCCATGATGGATTTTCCGCCATTTTCGATTTCATCAAAAACACTTAAAATGTATCAGGGGTCACATACTCATACACATTATCACTTTTTGTCTTCGGAAGTATTACCGTTCGCCCGTAAAAGCCAATCAAAATTTGCGGCGAGGCCACCAAACAGGAAGTGAGCTCATATCTCAGCAACCCTTGCATGTATCAAAACCAAACTTGGTACATTGACTCATGACCCCATCAGGAGGACCCTCAAGAAATGTGGTGACCTTTGACCTCTAGGGGGCGCTGTAATTCACAAACATGCCTTTTGGCCTGTAGCTGCTGCTGTGCTTAGAATTAAATTGTACTAGTGGTAATACTGTGAAAGGTCCTTAGGTCAACTGAGGACCGCCATATTTGATTTGATCAAAAACACCAACAATTTCGCACGTCACAAATTTCATCTGATCTTCACCAAAATTGGCACAGACCATCTTCAGACCATGTCTTGTCACTTCATTTATTTCTGTAACAATTGATAGAAGCGTTCGCCCGTCACATCCAATTGAAATTTGTGGCGAAGCCGCCAAACAGGAAGTGAGCTCATATCTCAGCAATCGTCAGGTGAATGCCGAAGAAATTTTGTGACCTTTGATCTCTAGGGTCACTGCAATTAGCAAAAATGCATTATGCCTTGTAACTTTTGACGTGCTAGACGTGAAACTTGCTTTGACAGCTTATGGCCATACGTCTGATTGCAGCATTGAGCTAACAGCATTTCGTTGCCATGGTTACTCCGGCCTATCTGCTTGGCCCCCTCATTGCTGCTTGCAGCTATATTTATTCAACATCTTTCCTCTGCCATTGAAGTCAATGGCAGCCCATAGAACCGTCTGGTGAAAAGTTGTGAAATTTGGCACACTGATTGGGGACAGTCTCATGATTAATTTCACTAAGTTTCATACCGGCACCTTGAGCGCTCTAGCGCCACCAATAGGCCAAAGTTGGACATGCGTTCACGCACGTAACTTTTGACCCGTTGACCCGATTGTCAAAAATGAGGTATCGTTGGAATCCTTGGACCAAGCAGAGTTCAACGCACTCTATGACGTCATTTTCCGCCATGCTGGATTTTCCGCCATTTTGGATTTTGTCAAAAACCTTTAAAAGGTTTCACGCCTCACATAAATTGTCCGATTTTAATGAAACTTAGTACATATGATCTTCAGACCAAGCCGCACAAAAGTTATCCCTTTTCTTTAGTTCCCTTTTTTTCTTCGGAACTAAAACCACTCTCCCGTAACAGCCAATCGAAATTTGTGGCAAAGCCGCCAAACAGGAAGTGAGCTCATATCTCCGCAACCATTTCATGTATCATAACCAAACTTAGTACGTAGACTCAAGACTCCACCAGGAGGATGTTCAAATACTTTAGTGACCTTTGACCTCTAGGAGGCGCTGCAATTAGGAACAATGTGTTTTGGCCTGTAGCTGCTGTTGTGTTTTGAATTAAAATGTACTAGTGGGGTAGTTGGAGGTCCTTAGGCTGACCCAAGCAAAACTGTGAGTTCATCCTAATTGATTCGGCCACCATATTGGATTTAATAAAAAAAACTAAAAGTTTTCACAGGTCACAAAGTTTGTCCGATTGACACCAAACTTGATACAATCTTCAGTCCAAGCCTCAAAAAAGTTATCCCTTTTTGTCTTCAAACCTAAAACCGTTAAGCCCGTAACAGCCAATCAAAATTGGCGAAGCCCTGCAAACAGGAAGTGAAGGGATATCTCAGTAATGCTTTCACGTATCAAAACCAAACTTGTTACATGGGCTCAGAACCCAATTAGGAGGAGGCTCAAGAAATTTGGTAAATTTTGACCACTGTGTGGCGCTAAAATCACAGGAAGTAGGCTCATATCTCAGCAATGCTTTCACATCTTGAAACCAAACTTGGTATATGGACTTGGGATCCCATCCTGAGGACACACAATACATTTGGTGACCTTCGACCACTAGGGGGGGCGCTAGAGAGACAGGAAATTACCTCATATCTCAGCAACGCCTTTATCCATCAAAACCAAACTTGGTACATGGACTCGGGACCTGATCCTGAGGACACACAATACATTTGGTATACTTTGACCACTAGGGGCGCTATAATTAGGAAGACTTTTTCAGTATCAACACCAAACTTGGTACGTTGAATCGTAAACACATCTTAAGGACCCACAATACATTTGGTAACATTTGACCACTAGGGGCTCTATGATTAGCAGGACTTTCACCTATCGCAACCAAACTTGGTATGTGGACTTGGGACTACATCCTGAGGATGCACAATTAATTTGGTATACTTTCACCACTAGGGGTGCTATAATTATCAACACTTTCACCAATTTAAACCAAACTTGGTATGTGGATTTAGGAGTACAATAAATTCGGTGACCTTCGAATCCAGTCCAGTCCAATCCAATCTAACACAACACTGTCAAGTCCAATCCAGTCCAATCCAATCCCAACTCTTGCTCAACTGCTTGGCCCCCTCATTGCTGCTTGCAGCTATATTTAGGTGTCCGAGCAGCGAAGCTTCTGGGACCCTATTGTTTCTGTATTCTGTTTGGCCAAGTTCATAAGTCAGCAGCTAAACCGTAACTCCAAAACTCTTCAAATTTTCAGGTATGGTTACCAGTACCCCCCTCTACCCATAACCCAAAATTTGGGGTACTGCACCCAAAGGTGGCGCTATTGGGAAAAAAAAGTTAATTATGCTAATTTCTCTTTACCAGATTGACCTAGACTCAAAATTCTTCATAATATTAAGCTCTAAATTTAGATGCATCTTTTTGGCCCTGGTCTTATGGTCTAATTTTTTTTACTTTTGACACAATTTCATGGAAAATTGTAACATTATAAAAAGTTTCACACTCTTCAAAAATAATCAAATCTTCATCAACATTCTCACAGACAATGTTCAGACCAAGCCTCACAAAAGTTATCGGTCAGAATTTTGATATTTTGTTCCATTTCAGAGATATAGGCCAATAAAGTTAGACCACTTAGGCCATTTTTCCTAGATCACCTATATTCCTATAAACTGTAAGTCCTAGAAACTTCACATTTTTTTTCAGAATTGTTACCAGTACCCCCCACTACCCATAACCCAAAATTTGGGGTACTGCACCCAAAGGTGGCGCTCTTGTCAAAAATGCTTATTTCTCCTTACCAGATTGACCTAGACTCAAAATTCTATCATCATATTAATTTCTACATTTAGATGCATCTTTTTCACCCTGGTCGCTAGGTTACGGGGACGCTGGCGAGACACGTCGCTCCGTCTGGCCTCATGTTTTTGTTTGTATTTATGTAATGTTCGTAATTTTATGTAGTGTTCTGTTAATTTTTTGTATTTCTTTTTCTAGTTAAATGTAAATCACTCTTTAATTATTTTATTTTCGTTCGTTTTTGTGTTATTCTTAGTCCTTTTTCTAAACAAACTTCGGCTGACACCATCAACGTCAAGTTAACGTTAACCCATTGGGCTGATCCATTCTGCAGGCTAGCCTGCCTTATGTCTCTGAGGTCCCTCATCCAATGTCTGGGCGGGAGGGATTGCTCAGCAAGGCGCTCTAACTTCAATCTACAAGAGATCTGCAGCATACCACCATCTACCGAGCTGCCTAGCATCTACCGTGCCTGGAGTCTGGATTGAGTGCTAAGAAACTCTGATGACAGCGTCAACCATGAACAACAAACGGTCACTGTCTAGGACCACCGACCGAGCTGATAATCAGCAGGGTCGCCCATCACAAATTCGGACTGTCTAGTCCTTCCAGTGCCCTCCAGACTGCCAGTGAATTCTCCGGGTTGGTCAGTTATAAAGAACTTTGTTGGTGTTGCATCGTGAAGACACAGCTGTGCGCAGTTTTCCCGTGGGTCATCTTTGCCCTTGGACATTTTCAGCCGGTTGGAAATTGGACTAATTTTATTTTTAATTTTTATTTATTAATTTGTTTGTTGTATGTCTTGTATGTCACGGGTACGCTGGCGACTACGCCGCTCCGTCCGGCATCTATTGTATTTGTTAGTCTGTGTCAATGACAATGTCTCTTATATGTGGAGCGCTTTGGGTTGCACTCTGTGCATGTTAAATGCGCTATACAAATAAATCTGACTTGACCTTATGCTCTAAAAATGTTTACTTTTGCCACAATTTCAGAGAAAAGCCAAACATCATAAAAAGTTTCACAGGCTTCAAAAATTATCAAATCTTCACCAAAATTCTCACAGACAATGTTTAGACAAAGCCTCACAAAAGTTATCAAAAGAATTTGGATATGTTGTTCCATTTCAGAGATATAGACCAATAAAGTTCGCCCATTTCTCCTATATCACCTATATTCCTATGAGTATTTTTTTTTCCTTGGAGAACAACCATACAACCATCATTATGTGGATACCATTAACAGTGCACATTTTCAGATCTGTACTCTTTTTTATAAAGCCCTTAATTCTATTGTCAAATGTATGCTAGGAATTTTCTTGATGTGTGTGTTTGCCAACACACATTTTCACCATGTGAATGTGACTGCCAAATATGTAGGATTGTCAGTGGCTCAGTGGGATAATGCCTAGTGCTGGTGTTTGTTAGGTTGAGAGTTCAAATCCTCGGTAGTGCATTAGGCTCTAGCTCGAATACTATTGGTTATTGAAGATTCACACCATTGAACAGCACCTGAATGACATCAGGCAATCAACATACAGTCATTAGATGCCAAGAATCAGAATGCCGAGACACTCTGACATTTAGGGGAACTTGTTCACTATTTTTCCTTCATCTTTAAGTCTATCATATTTATATTTCATCCATTAGTGTTCTTCTCTACAAATGTCTAATTGCCCCAGAATTTCAAAAAGATTTCAGGTGTACTCTTTCAGGAAAGCCCTTTATTTTATTGTCAAATGTATGCTTGGAGTTTTTCTTGTTGTGTGTTTCCATGTGGGATTGACAGTGGCTCAGTGGGATAATGCCTTGTACTGGTGATCCTTAGGTTGAGAGTTCAAATCCCACTTGAAGCATTAGTGTTAGAATACTGTTGGGTTGTGGATGTTAGCATACTACAATAGAATGCTGTTGGGTTGTGGAGGTTAACACACTATAACATTACAGCTACTTGTCAATATGGACTTGTAGTGCAAGGCAAATATAACTGTATAATTATAGGCTGTTTATCTTATTGACTCCGACACAGCTGTAGCCTATAATTATTTGTTATTCTTATAATATTTGTCATTTCTTATACATATTTAGTTGGCTCTTCCACTTGACAGAACAACTCTGTATCGGTTAAGGATGTCCACGCATGAAACAATGCTGCAGAAACCGCGAAAATACGATTTTGAGTTTAGTAGGCTATAATTTTCAGTTCCTGTTTATCTATTGCACGATGGGTAATAATTTAAAGGAATCGTGTTGCAGTCTTGTACATTGATATATTGGTGTATACTGGTGTGTTCGCATTGTAAACTTCAGAAAGTCTAGCCTAGCACTAGCACTACTTACCATTCACCTACTTACGTCAGGCTGAGAAAAAGTACTAGCTAGCTGGAGCAAGCTCGTTCAAATGAAATCGTGGGTGCTATTATTAGATAAAAATTACCAGGTTTATTATACTTACTATTACTATACTTTTCCTCCCTGTCTGGATGCTCATATTCTGAAGACAGGTCCGGCGGGATGTTTATCTTCAGAATCTCGTCTGCATACGATGATGGGTCAACACTTTCTCCATGATCATGTCCATCAAATCAACATACCCTGTGCATTACACATACACACAAAAAAGTGAATCACTAGTATAATTTACTACATTATTCAACAACTGTTCATATTGACATTTTGCATGTGAAATTTTGTAGTTTCTCAGGTATTTAAGTGTGTTTGGTTTTATTTATTGTGTGAAAAGCACTGTAGCAGTACTTTGTCATGTACAATGTAAGTGTTTGTTTTTGTGTAAATAAAAAAAACTTACGGAACTTAGCGTCTGTCTTCACTGGTCTGCTCCTTTTTCTAGATTGTAGAATGCAGGAGTTCCTGCAAGACAAAAAATATATATATATATATAGTACATATCATATTTTTGGTAATGGCTTTGGCTTTGAGTGTAAATTGTCCAGTGATGTAGCAATTTCAACTATACACTCGTTCTACCCTGGACAACACTAACATATTCCAGTTCAGAAAACATTTCCAAACGCATTATTAACGCATTATTTTAGCAAATTCCCGAAACCGCCAGGGATGTGTACTGCATGACCGATTTGGTCACAGGGTTTGAATGTTGAGACAATGCTGATTGCTAGAAGCTAGTGGTTAGCTAGTTAGTTGGTTAGTTTAGCAAAACACTGCTTGGTTAGTTCGTGTAGAATTGCTAAATAAACACAGGTAAATACGTGCACAATTTGTCCTCTCCCTTGTACATGAGTTAGCTGCTAAAAAGATCAGAAACATATGGATTAGGGGCGAGCTAGTAGGCCTAGCTACTGTATCTTCTGATGTGGTGGGCAAAAATCTACTGTAGATTGACGACCAAACTTGTAATCTCGCCCACACACGCACTTGTTTTAAACTGACTGTTTGTTGCGCAACCCATTACAGCATATAAATATTTTACAAATGCACAACTTTCGAAAGTTTCTGGACAATGGCTTTGCAGGAGAAACCAAGCAGACTTGTAAACTAACAAGCTAGCGCTAGCGGTTAGCCGCCTCGGTGTCAATGGCAAACACTGCTCTACAACACACACGAGTTCACCATAATTTACAAATTAAATTGTATAAAACTACTTACATGCTCCTCGTCTGCAGGTATTTCGCGCAAAGTTGGAACTGCGCCGTCGTTTAAGAGGAGTTTCCCGGCTAATCCTGCCTTGTACTGACCGTAGTTTGAAACAGTCAGTCTCGAAATGATTGGCATACACCGACAGTTTCTTGCCAACAGTAGCAGGGATATTGCCGCACTTCTGTCCTCTTCGGCTGGGACACGATGAAGTGTTTTGTGCTCTTTTGTACAGCCAACAACATAGCATTTTGCATGGTACTTCGGCATGGTGTCCTCTAATCTGAACCAGTGCTTCCAAATCGGTAACAAAATGGATGCTATCTGAGAAGTCTGACTGCTGTGCCTGGTGGGTGGAGACACTGTACGTATGCTCTGAGGGGGTGGGAATATTCAAATATTTCGGCTTGTGACGTGTGAAGCCTTGGCGATTTTGAACAGCTCACCCAGAGGCTGAAGGCAGGATCAATTCAGAAACCCATATCTCACTCAAAACAGCATGGATGTTTTTCTTCCAAGTGTTCAGGCCACCTGGAGCCACTGTCTCAGGCTTTAAGCATACAATATGGCTGTTTTAAGACTACAGATCCTGTTCAACTGCTTCCTGTGCCCAAAACTGTTTCAAAATAAAAGTCCCTTTAAACTATCCAACTTTTTAACTGTTCAACTGTTATCAACTGTTCAACTGTTGTAACTGTAACTGTCAGTCAACTATGACTCCCATCAACTGTATCCTCTGCCTTAAACTGTTTCAAAATAAAAGTCCTCACTAGCTACTTAGCTAGTTAGCATTTTAGCATAACTGCTAAAAAATAATTAGCTAAGTTAGCTAAGTAATGTGGTTAGCATAGTTAAGATGTTAGCATAGTTAACATTTTAGCATAACTACTAAAAATGATTAGCTAAGTTAGCTGGTTGTCACAAGTCACATGGTTAGTATAGTTAGCATGTTAGCATTTTTTTCAAAACTGCTAGAAAACATGAGCTAAGTTAGCTAAGTAACTTGGTCCAAATAATTAGCTTTGTTAGCATAACTGCTAGCAAACATTAGAGCCATTCCAACTGTCAGTTATCTTCAACAATCTACCTATATAGAGCATTTAAACTATTTGTCTATCATTAAACTTTCAGTCTGTCAACAACTTTTAAACTATCTACATTTAACTTTTAAACTTTCAACATTCAAGGATACAAGGATACAAGGAAGTTTATTGTCACATGCATATAGTTACTGGAAGTAAGAAATGCAGTGAAATTATGTCTGGTGTCAGCCTATTTGTGCAAAGTGGGGGGGGGGGGGGGGGGAGTGCAGTAGAAGAGGGTTTAGTAGATTAAGTGGCAAGGGCTGCATAAGAAAGGTGAGGGAGGATTGGAATTGGGGGGGGGGCACCAACAAGGAGCACCCAAGAGCAACAGGGGCAAGGAAAAACTCCCTTACCAAGGAAGAAACCTTGGGCAGATCCACGGCTCAAGGGGGCTAACCCAACTGCCAGGGTCTTGGTGTGTGTGTTGGGGGATGACAGGGGAGATGTGATAGTGTGCTGTGTATGTGGGAGAGAGGGCAGTGTGTGCAATATGTGTGTTGGAGAAGCTTCCTCATGAGACAATGTGCTGTGTATTGGGGGGGGGGGGGGGGCGACAGTGTGCTGTAAGTATGTTGGGGATGTGTGTTGGAGAAGCTTCCTGATGAAATAATGTGCTGTGTATGTAGGGAGAGGGGGGGCAGTGTACTGCAAGTATGGTGAAGGGACTTACTATTGCAAGCAGAGTACTGTATGTATGATGTATGTGGAGTGATGAAGATGTGTGTGTGGGCAGGAGGGGAGTGTAGCAGTGACTGTGTGTGTGTGTGTGTGTGTGTGTGGGTAGGTGGGGGCAGTGTGCTGTAAAATATGTAGAGGATGTGTGTTGGAGAAGATCCTGAAGACAATGTGCTGTGTATGTAGGGAGGGGGGGGGGGCAGTGTGCAGCAAGTAGAGGAGGCTTACTGTAGCAAGCAGTGTGCTGTATGTATGTGAGGTGATGACAGTGATGATGTTAATGTGTGTGTTTTTTGTGTGTGTGTTGGGGATGGGGGTGGGGTGGGGCATGTAACTATGTAATTCATTAAACTATCTGTCTTTTAACAACTGTTAAACTATCTACATTCAACTTTTAAACTGTCAACTTTTATTACAGTGCATGAAAATGCACTGTACTGTTCTTCCTAGGCAACAACAACTTCTTATTACAGTGCATGAAAATGCACTGTACTGTTCTTCCAAGGCAACAACATCAACAACTTCTTATTATTATTCCGTTTACCACTTTTTTTTAAACTATCATTAAACTATCTATCTATTAAACTAGCTGTCTACATTCAACTTTTAAACTATATACATTCACTAGCTGTCTATCAATAACTTTTAACTTGTCATCAACTATGTCAACACTTTTCATCAACTATGACTCCTACCCACTGTAGCTAGTTAGTATGGTTAACAAAGTTAGCATGTTAACATTTTTAACAAAACTGCTAAAAATGATTAGCTAGGTTAGCTAAGTCACATGGTTAACATAGTTAGCATTGTTAGCATGTTAGTTAGCATAACAACTAAAATGATTAGTTAGGTTAGCTAAGTCACATGGTTAGCATAGTTAACATGTTAGCATTGTTAACATGTTAGTTAGCATAGTTAGCATAACTACTAAAAATCATTAGCTAGGTTAGCTAAGTCACATGGTTAGCATAGTTAGCATAACTATTAAAAATGATAAGCTTGGTTAGCTAAGTCACATTGTTAACATAGTTAGTATGTTAGCATTGCTAGCATATTTATCAAAACTGCTAGAAAATGTTAGTCAAGTTAGCTAAGTAGTATGGTTAGCATAGTTAACATTGCTAGCATAGTTAGCATGTTTAGCAAAACTGCTAGAAAACGTTAGCTAAGTAGCATGGTTAGCATGTTAGCATTGCTAGCACTGCTATAAAACATTAGCTAAGTAACATGGTTAGCAGAATTAAAATCTTAGCATAACTGCTAGCAAACATTAGAGCCATTCCAACTTTCGGTTATCGTCAAATATCTACCTATACACAGCCATTAAACTATTTGAATATCAACATTCATTAAACTGCTAGAAAACGTTAGCTAAGTAGCATGGTTAGCAGTGTAAAGATTAAGAAGCACTGCTATAAAACATTAGCTAAGTAAAGATGGTTAGTATATAGTTAAAAATCTTAGCAAAACTGCTAGCAAACATTAGAGCCATTCCAACTTTCAGTTAACGCCAAATATCTACCTATACACAGCTATTAAACTATTTGAATATCAACATTCATTAAACTTCCAGTCTGTCAACAACTTTTAAACTAGTTACCTTCAACTTTTAAACGGTCTGTTTTAAACTATCATTAAACTATCTATTAAACTAGCTGTCTATCAACAACTTTTAAACGATCTACTGTCTATCAACAACTTGTAAACTATCTACATTCAGCTTTTAAACAGTCTACTTTTAAACTATCAACTTTTATTAAGCTATGCAACCACCATGTCTATCCTAGCATCACCATAGTAACCATCTCTGTATTATATATACATGATATTTTACATCACAACTTTTAGCATTTTCATGCACTGGTAATTCCTTGAATTGTATTTTAGTTACAGTGCATGAAAATGCACTGTACTGTTCTTCCTAGGCAACTTATTATTATTATTCCGCTTTACCACTTTTTTTCCGTAGACGCTATTTCTCTTGAACAGTTTAACTTAGAAACTTCATTCAAACTTTGTTACGTAGGTCTTCAAACAGATCGGGTTGGTATGACTTTTCAACTTTGAAACTTTTATACTTTTTAAACTATTAAAGAAAAAACTTTTAAAAATCCCCATAGACTTAACATTGCCGATTGACATCATAATGGCCGTTAAGCAATTAGAATCCTATGGCAGGTGTTCAGGCCACCTGCAGCCCTCAACATACACAATCTAAATAATTAAGACTACACATCCTATTCAACTGTTTCCTCTGCCCAAAACTGTTTCAAAATAAAAAGTCCTCACTACAATAATCCACTGTTAAACAATGTAACCCATTAAACTACTGAACTTTTTACATTCAACTTTTAAACGGTCTACTTTTAAACTATCATTAAACTATCTATCTATTGAACTAGCTGTCTATCAACAATTTTTAAACTATCTACATTCAACTTTTAAACTTTTAAACTATATACATTCACTAGCTGTCTATCAACAACTTTTAACTTGTCATCAACTATGTCAACACTTTTCATCAACTATGACTCCTACCCACTGTAGCTAGTTAGTATGGTTAGCATTGTTAGCATTTTTAAGAAAACATTTTTTAAAAAAATTAGCTAAAATGATTAGCTAGGTCACATGGTTAGCATAGTTAATGTTAGCATGTTAATTAAAATAGTTAGCATAACTGCTAAAAATGATTAGCTAAGTAACATGGTTAGCATAGTTAACATGCTAGTTAGCATTTTAACAAAACTGCTAAAAAATGATTAGGTAAGTTAGCTAAGTAACATGGTTAACATAGTTAGCATGATAAAGATTGTTAGCATGCTAATTAGCATTTTTTAACTAAAACATTAAACTGCTGTTTAGAAAACGCTAAACTGACTGCACCTGTATCAAAAACTTAGCTTTCTGAATTAAAATCTTAAAACATTAGAGCCATTCTCTTTCAGTTATCACCATTAAACCATTCATTAAACAAAATGGATATAAGGCACATTCCATCCAACTTTGTATCCATTCATCCTCTTCAAACCATTCACTCATCCACCCATAAAACTATCCATCAACATCCATTAAACAATCTGCCTATCAACATCCATTCAACTTTCTGTCTATCAACATCCATTACACTATCTACATTCAACTTTTAAACTATATACTCCGTCTCAGGCTTTAAGCATACAATCTGGCTCTCTTAAGACTACTATTTCCTCTGCCCACAACTGTTTCAAAATAAATGTCCTCACTACAATAATTCACTATTAAATAATTTAACTATTTAAACCAGGGCTTTGAACCGGTTCAAGGAAAGAAAACGAAAACCGGGAACTTTTTGTATTTTACAGGGAACAGGAACGAAACCGGAAACGTTATAATTTTTTATGTTCTGGAACAGGAACACTTATTTAAAAATAATGGTAACCGGTTAATACCGGTTTTATTTTGTTCCTCAAAGTTTTCGTTGCCTAAAAAAAAAAGTAATTATTTTCCTGCGCACGTTACCATGACGGCTGAGGTTCACTTCCTGTGTGACATCAGACATTCGCTGACTGAATGGAGAGAGAGTGGTGGATTACAAAGTCTCCACTCCACATCTTAAATAAGAGGTAAATTACGATCCATCGTTAATTAAAACGCTCATTCCAAACACAATAACAATAGCTATATTTGTGACTCCATCGCTAATGATGGACTAGCGAACATTTGGCTAAATGGCGCCAACACCTCTGTTTGCCTAATGCACAGATGGCTTGTTACTGGTATGAGTAGGCCTACTGGATGGTCTTTCCCCCCGACAGTTGGAATTTGTTGTTGCCCGAGTGGCATAACCATGTGTCTTAATAATGTTGTTACATTTGTGTGGAAATTTTCTCTTTTAACAATAAACTACACATTTTAAATAATTGTAGGCCTATTTAATTATTATTATTATTATTAATAATATAATTATTATTATTTAATAATGGTTGTAATATTATTACATTTAGTTTAAGCTGGATGAGAAAGATGTGACATAATTCTATAGCATTAAACAGCTGACAGGAACGAAATTAACCGTTCGGGGAACAGTATTTTTGTTCTAACCGGTTCGAACGTCAATTTATTGGTGGAACTCATAACCGGAAACGTTATAATTCCGTTTCTGTTCGGAACAAACCGATTGGGGAAAAAAATCGGTTCAAAGCCCTGATTTAAACTACTCAACTATTTAACTGTTCAGCCATTTCAACTGTCAGTTGTTATCAACTATGACTCCTGCCAACTGTTTCCAAATAAAAGTTTGTTTGGCGTTTTATGTTAATATACAGTATGTTTATATTTTCATGCCCTGGTAATTTCCTCGAAATTACATTTTCTAGTTTAATAATGTTGCTGCGTGAGTCACGGTAAGCGCGAATGAAGTGGCCACTTCTTAATGGGACTCACTGTATGGAAGTAGGCTAAGTAAAATAGAGATGTTTAAAATAAGATAAAGTTAGGATATGCCCGCTTGACAACGGCAGAGATAACAGAGATAACATAGCAACCATCCATTTAGAACGACTGGTCTTCATAGCAACCAAGGATCTTAGCTGTGATTCATGTAGCTACAGTATGCATGCAATGTGATGCAAAGTATAGAAAGGTGATGAAATATACAGAGACAGGTCAAGAAATATAGTGCAATGTAGACAGTAGTATACAACTGATTTACAGAAGGTGGTTTAGAGTAATGTGAATTAAATATAAATATGTGCAGTGTATTAGCAGTTATCTCATACAATAAGTAGAATAATGTATGTAGATGTAGCAGTAACATTATAATAGTAGAAATAACTAGATGTACCGCATAGCGGTACAAAATATGACCGCCGCCAGTCCTGTACATCCGTTCATGAAAATAAATCACACTTCAATTTGTCTCCATATTTTACTCCATCCCCCACTCTTGAAACTTTTGTGTATGCTTGTTTGGCATGCCTGAGTGTGTGTGTGCGGCTGCACAGAAAGTACCCTACTGGTGCTGAAAAGGTGAATAGATTGTAGAATAGCCAAAGAAGATGTAGAATTGTTATAAAACCTTTAAAATCTCTAAACAATCACAAGTAGGGCAGTTCATCACAGTTCATCCATTGCAACTGGATTGATGAAAGGTCACTTACACCTGTAGGCTACATTGTATTTGGGAAAAGCAAAAGGTATCAGCATAATGTTATTTATTTATTTATTTTTATGTATTTTTAAACAAAAACATCTCTGTCAGTTCCATGCCGTTTTCAACAGCTATCAAAAACAAAGGTCATTTTTGATGGATGGATTTTTTGTGAATGTTTCTTCTTCTACATAAGATTTTAGTCATCTTTAGTTCATGTAATACTTTATTGTCAATGCACAAATTAAGTAACAGTAGTCTGAAACGTTATTGTTAATGCACAAATTAAGTAACAGTAGCCTAGTCTGAAACGAAATGCTGTTTTACATCTAACCAGTGGTGCAAATAACTGACATGTCCAAATGGGCCTTGATGAAATGCGTCGCTAGACTGTTCATACACATTTTAACGGGCCAAAGTTGAAGAGCTTTTGTCCGTTATTGTTAGTGCAAAATAGGCTGATTCATGTTCCCTTGCATTGTTTAACTGAGGTCCATGGCTAGTCTGGCTTTCATCAGACCAAGCTCAATCTTTTAAGAAATCAAAAAATAAATAGCGGGCAGATCAGGCTGGGTTCACCCAGCCTAGTCCATAGGCACTCGATATTGTTTAATTTTCCGATTGAGATATACACGCTCTGGCTATTCTAAATGCAAAAATGCATCAGGGAGTTATGACAAAAACGGTAACTAACAAACTAGATCCTAATAGAAAGTTGTTAGCTTCCCTAAAGCTACAGGTAGGATTATAAGGTAGGCCTATTGACAACATAAATTGTCAATAGGCTATCCTGGCGACACAAATAAAATCTCCTTTGGAAACCAATGGCTTACGCCTTACAGTATCAAGCGGACTTAAACTGTCATATCGTGGCGAAAAGTTGTAATAACATTCACGCAGCTCCATGAGTCAAGGAAAGCGCAAATGAAGTAGCCACTTCTAAATGGGACCTACTACACAGTAGCTTAAGGTGTTTTGCTAAAACAGCCATAATGAAATGAAGGTGTCATTGTTTGGATACTTCACACACACGTGCTTTTTAATTTCACAGACTACGACTACCAAGCTGTAATCAAAGCACATCGATTCCCCTCTCACACCCTGCACGCACTTAAAACAAAATAAACAGGCGTCTCAGTCTCACGCATGTATAGGCAAAACTGCATCAGACCGGTGTAACGTTGGTAAATCTTCCATTGCACAGAATGATTTTGTAGCACGTGCAATAAATGACAGTCGAAAGATACAAACAGTGCTGCTATACATTTTACTTGGTATAACCGCATTTATAGTTTTCTACAAATGCAATAAATCAAATGCCTCCATCACTCAACCAACGCTAACGGTAACATTACCTAGGTCCTTATTGATATTACAAGATTAACGCACCTGCAGTAAAACCAAGCATGTCCGATAAACATCCTCAGATTTATTTCGGCTTCAAGAAGAAATGGGAATTACACTTCATGTGAACATCGTCCTATCCTTATTAGATGTTAAATGCGGTAAATTACAGTCCTTGTATGAAGCGTCCCATTGTTTTTCCAACCCCTTTTAACTTCCAACAAAATTACGCCTCACTGCAACGATCATGCATCTAGTGGACAAACGACTACTTCTCGCCAATACTGAAAATGCAGCCATGATGATGATGATGAATATTTATTTTGGCTTTCTTTTTAATCCTACTGATTTTCATTTTTACCGGGGCAAATCACAAATGAGTGATTATGAGCCAGGTTTATGTGGGCCCTTGAGACCAACATACCATAAAAGATTCACAGAGAACTGTGTCTGCCCTACCCTCCTTTCGGGGTCCAGTCCAGCGGGGGCTGCAGATGAAAAACGAAAAATGACGGTTCCATGCTATCCATGTGGGGGTACATGCTCACCAAGTTTTGTGTACCCGGTCTTTCAGTGTCCCGGAATCCTTGTTGGTGTACGCCACTAAATGTACACATAAATTATTTTATTGTAAGGCCCCCATGAACGAAAGTACACAAAACTTGGCATGCATTCAGAGGGTGTTATAATGATCCTACACTTTTAATTTTGTGCAGTTTTGACCTTGTCAGCCAGAGATATTGAGATGAAAACACCTAATTTTATGCTTTTTTTATTTTTTAACTAGGTGGCGCTATACATGAAATAAGTGATAATGGGATGGGTTGACATGCCCCTTAAGACCAACATACAAAAAAAGGTGGACCTCCTAGGCCCTACGGTTCTCGAGATATTCACAGAAAACTGTCTCCGGCCACCTACAGGCCAGTTGGTGTATAGTAACATAAATTAATTTATTGTGTGGCCCCCCATGAACGGAATTCCACAAAACTTGGCGTGCATACAGAGGGTGTCATAATGATCCTACACTTCAATTTCGTGCAGTTTTGACTATGTTAGGTCACAGATACCTTCAATTACACCACCTCATTTTACTTTTTGTGTTTAACTAGGTGGCGCTATACATGAAATGAGTGGTTATGGAATACGTTGACATGGCCCCTTGAGATCAACATACAAAAATAATGGTCCTCCTAAACCTTACGGTTCTCGAGATATTCACAGAAAACTGTGTCTGCCCTACCCTCCTTTCGGGGTGCAGTCCAGCGGGGGCTACAGATCAAAACGAAAACGATGGTTCCATGCTATCCATATGGGGTTACATGCCCACCAAGTTTTGTCTACCCCGGTCTTTCAGTGTCCCGGAATCATTGACGGAAATTTGGACATCACGAAAAAGAAAAAAAAAAAAAAAAAAAAAAAAAAAAATCTGATTCTAAACCTATATGACCACGCCGCTTAGCTTCGCGGCGCGGTCATAATAATATAGATATATGCAGTGTATTAACAGAATATAATAAAACAGAATAAATATGGATATTCAATATGACAAATATATAACAGATATGTACATAACATACAGCTATGTGCAGTGTGGAAACAGTGTCATTGTAGTGCAGAAACAACATTATAAGAGTAGTAAGAATAAGTCTATGTGCAGGATGAATAGTATAAAGATCAGTAGAATAACTATGTATAAATGTAATTACAGTTACCAGAACTTGAGTGTAGTTTTTTGCTGGGTCCCAGGCCATGTTGGTCTGAGGGGAAATGAGAAAGTGGACAGTGCTGCTAAGCAAGCCCTCAATGAAGAAGTCACAGAATGTCAAATCCCTGCCCCAGACCTTAAACCTATACTGAACTCTTACATCTCAGATAAGTGGCAATCTGAATGGGATTAATGTACCAACAACAAGCAATGTGAATTTTGGCACATTTTCATGATCCACTGGGTCGTTATGTCAAGTCAAGTCAAGTCAAGTCAAGTTTATTTATATAGCACATTTCATACACAGAGGTCATTCAATGTGCTTTACATAAACAAAACCAAACGATAATAACAAATAAAAGCATAGAAGGGCAATATAGTCAAAGAATAGTTAAAAGGTAAAGATCATAATAAAAAGAAAACATAAAACACAAGGTAAAATCATTTAAAAATAAAGAATAATTAGTAAGCAAAACAAAGGCAAAAGTAGTAAAAAAGTAATAAAAGACAAAGTAGAATAATTATCGAGGCAGATTCAGAATTTGTAACTTCGGCACAGTTAGCAGAAAGCGCCTGAGAACAGTTTGGTCTTAAGTCTAGATTTAAAACTGGCTACAGTTGGGGCCTTTTAATGTCATCCGAAAGTTGGTTCCACAGCTGAGCAGCATAGCAGCTAAAAGCTGCTTCACCATGTTTAGTTCTAACTGTAGGTTTTACTAGCAGGTTTTTTCACCTTGGACCTGAGAGGACGAGAAGGTGTGTACTGCTGAAGCATGTCTGACAAGTATTTAGGTCCTGCTCCATTTACTGATTTATAAACAAGCAATAGTGCTTTAAAAGTCAATTCTGTGACTTACTGGAAGCCAGTGCAAGGACTTAAGAATTGGAGTAATGTGGTCAGTTCTTTTAGTTTTGTTAGAGTCCTAGCTGCTGCATTTTGTATCACCTGAAGCTGTTTAATAGTCTTTTAGGAAGGCCTGTGAACAGTCCATTGCAGTAATCAACCCTGCTGGAGATAAATGCATGAATGAGTTTTTCTAAGTCATGTTTTGACATCAGCCCTCTGAGTTTGACAATATTTTTTGAGGTGGTAAAAGCTGATTTAGTTATCGCTTTCATGTGGCTGTTGAAATTTAGATCACTGTCAATTAATACACCAAGGTTTTTAACAGTATCCTTTGCCTTCAACCCTTTTTGTGTCAAGGAGAGTGGCAACCCTAAGTCTTTTCCTCATTTTTACCAAATATAATTACTTCAGTTTTTCTTTGTTCAGCTGAAGAAAATTTTGAGACATCCAGGTGTTGATTTGTTCTATACACTGACACATAGATTCAAGAGGACCATAGTTGTTTGGTGATAGAGCTAAAGTAAATTTGTGTGTCATCTGCATAGCTATGATATGAAATCAAATTATTTTGAATGATTTGTCCAAGTGGGAGCATATAGAGGTTGAATAATAGTGGCCCCAAGATGCGACCCTGGGGAACACCACAGGTCAAGGCGTTGGTGTTGAGGTACAGTTTCGATGGCAACAAAGAAGCTCCTTTTTTGTAGATATGATTTTAGCCAGCTGATAACTATGCCTGTAAATCCAACCCAGTGTTCTAGTCTGTGTAGTAAAATATTGTGATCAACAGTGTCAAATGCTGCACTAAGGTCCAGTAGCACTAGGACTTATGTTTTACCTGAATCTGTGTTGAGGCGACATGTCATTGGAAACTTTAATGAGAGCTGTTTCAGTGCTGTGATTTGCCCAAAACCAGACTGAAAGTAATCAAAATACCCATTTGATGTTAGGAAGGTGGTTAATTGATTAAAGACTACTTTTTCAATAATTTTGCCAATAAAAGGTAGATTGGATATGGGCCTGTAATTGTTTAGCATGGAGGCATCCAGGTTATTCTTCTTGAGAAGTGGCTTTACAACAGCTGTTTTCAGTGACTTAGGAAAAGTGCCAGACAGCAATGATACATTTACAATTTGAAGGACATCCGCCATATGAGGTGAAAACAGTTTTGAAGAAATTGGTAGGCAGAGTGTCTAAGACACATGTGGAAGGGCTGAGATTCTGTACCGTTTTTTCAAGTGTTTCGTAGTCTATCAAGCTGAACTCTGAAGTAAACTCTGAACTAAACTGAAGTTTAGTTTCCCTCTGTTGTTGCTGGAAGTTCAGGTTGTTGAATTTGTAATTGAGCAGATATGTTGAGTCTGATTTTGTCAATTTTACCTTTTAAAAAATGAAAAACTCATTGCATTTATTAGTTGAGAGAAGTTCAGGCTAATTGTGAGGGGGATTTGTTAACTTATCAACAGTTGAAAATAGAATACGAGTGTTATTTGAACTTCTATTGATAATGTTAGAAAAGAAAAGACTGTCTTGCTTTGCATATTTCAGAGTTATATGTAAAGGAGCATCTCTTTATGGATTTCATAGTGGATCTGAAGTTTGTATTTACATGCATTTTCTTTCAGTCTTCCTACACTCTCTTTTTAGAAGTTTAACTGCTGGATTTTTGCCTCCATGGTGCTTTCTGTTTGTCCTTAACTTTCTTGAATTGTAATGGAGCAATGTCATCCATAATGTTTGCCATTTTTGCATTAAAGTGATCAAATAAGTCTTCAGAGTCTGACAGTTGACTTGACTTTAGTGAAAGTGCTTGCTCAAAGAGAGCACTTGTCTGATCATTTATGATTCTCCTTTTACCATCATAGCTGTGTTTTGAGTGTGTGGGGACATAGACACATCAAAACAACACGAAAAATGATCAGATAAGGCCAGGTCTTTAACAGCTGTAGAGACATCGAGACCCTTTGTGATAACAAGGTCGAGGGTATGGCGAGAGAGTGTGTTGGCCCCTGTACATGCTGTGTTAGGGAGAAAGTATCGATTAGTGCAATGAATTCCTTTGGCATAATTGTTTTCAGGATTATCCACATGCAAGTTTAGATCCCCCGATATAATAAGACAGTCATACTCTATGCAAACAACTGATAGCAGTTCACCTAGCTCTTCAAGAAAAACTTTAGCTGAATGTTTTGGAGGCCTGTAAATTGTCAGTAATAAAATCTGAGGAGAAGACTTAATGCATGCACACAGATATTCAAATGAAGTAAAGTCACCGAATGGCGACTGATTGCACTGAAAAGACGTCTTGAAAATTGTGGCTATCCCCCACCTCTTTTATTTGCTCTGGTAGCACTCAAAAACTGAAGTTTGGGGAGCTGATTCGATGAGAAAGTAGCAGCACTGTTTGCTTGATCTAACCATGTCTCAGTTAAAAGTAAAAAAATCAAGGTTGTGTGTGCAAATTAGATCATGAATTAAGAATGATTTGTTTGAAAGAGATCTGATATTTAGGAGTGCTAGTTTTGTTAGTTTAAGTGTTGGGGAAATATGATCCATGGGGAAATCTGAGGTTGATGTGGTATACGGGTAGGAGATTGGACTGGTTTACCCTATAAGCTCGATGCATTTGTGTTCTATTTCTTGTCAATACAGGAATAGAGAATGTCATGGGCTTACTGGGTCCCGCATGTTCTCAAAACTACTGTCAGTACCATTTATATTGCAGGGACCCTGAGAATATCATGCCATACAGTCATCATATAATTGTCCCCCCGCTGCTGCCATCTGTATTTTCCACTGCACATTCCATGCTATATGCGGGCTGAGAAAATGAACTAAGAGGTTGCTGCTGCTTAAGAGATCCTTCTAAACGGGAGGGGAGGGCTGAGGGGTGGAGGTGCCCTTAGCTTCTTTGGTGCTAATGATCTTGGGCTAGTAAAACTCTGCATGGCTACTGGTAGCAGTCTCTCCATTCTTGCAGGGAACATCATGTGCTTGGGTGGGGATGGTGATGGGTATTCAGGGGATCCTGTGGAGTTTGGAGTGGGTGGTGGGATGAAGGGGTGGGGATGGTGATGGGAGATTAGGGGGTTTGTGTGCCCTGGGGAGTTTGATTGGGTGGGGACGGATTGGGTGTGGGTGGTGATGGGAAATCAAGGAGGTTGGGGTTGAAAATTGATCCAGAGTCTCCATCTGCCTGCTGAGGTTCTGGGAAGTTTGTTGCAGATGCTCCGCTTTCAGCATGTATTCCAGTAGTGTATTCCAAGTTGTTGTGTCTTTGTGGTGACAAGGAGTCGACGGAGATGGGTACTGGTGTTACAACATGACCCTTCCTTTCTGATAGCCTCTCAGCAGCTTTGATAGGTGCCATCTCCTCATGCTCATCGCATCCATTTGTTTGCTGAGATTCCAGGGAGTTTGACGCCAGTGATTGACTTTGAGTCATTTTAGCGGCACCCATCTTATCTTGTCCAGTGGACATGGCTTGGCATTGTTGAGCTGGTTGTTTATGTTTTCTCCAAGGTCTGCATTTCAGTGGAGGCTAGCGGGTGGTTATCAGAGGGCCCCACAGCAGGGGAGGTTGGGCATATCTCTGTTTCAGCCTGTGCAGAGTGTTTTGGTTTAGCTGAGATGTTGATGTCATCCGCTTGTTCCGTCTGTATGGCCACTGAGCGCTTATCAGAGGCTCGGCTCAAGGTTGGCAGAAAAAATGTTGGGTGCAGGAGAGAGAGGTGATAGTATTCGGTTAAGATCTTGGCCCCAGTCCAACTCAGCTCTGTGCTATTTGGTCTGAAGTATTCCCTGCGATTCCAAAAAAGGTTAAAATTGTCAATACAATTCATCCCAACTGAAAAGCATGTTTTTGCGAGCCAGGTGTTTAAACTGAATAGTCTGGAAAATACAAAGCTTCCCTCTGCTGGGAGTGGGCCACTGATGAAAATTTGTATTCCAAGCACATTTAGGGCCGAGAAAAGTTCCTTGAAAAATAAAACTGTTATGGGCCACACAAAATACGGTGTTGCTAAAATTACTCCTATTGTGGCTATTAGAGACATGCGTTCATGAGTATCCAGCTACATTCAATGAGTTAAGTAAAATACATTCACACACACAAAAAAAACATCACTAATGTTGTGGACATTCATTTATTCTGAGATACATCAATAGGCTCTCAAAACAATCCCAAACAGACATAAGGTCTTTATAGAGCAAATCCATATAGATTATTTGTCAAATAAACCAGTGAAACAGAATTAGGGGATGGAATATATAACATTCACACTCATAGCTCATATTTTTAAAATAAATCAGTGAAAAAGTATCCTGACAAACAAGCAGCATTTTAATACCTTAGTCATATTTCATAATTTCACATTTTTCTCTAGGTTACCTGATAGCCCAGTTTGAGAGGTGCAAGATGCGTGACATTATTTATTTTTGCAGCCAATCACTGCTGTTGTTTTATTTTATTTATTTGATTTTAGTCATAGAAGCTAAATTCGAAGGCAGGCCACAGGTAAAATCCAACGAACCGCATTCACCCCGCAAGGCCATAGTTAAATAGAGCTTTTGAGGTATTGCTACTGCTCCAACACTGAAAGGCACTGTTAGAATGCTTTGATCAAGCCAGGTTCAGCATAGCGTATGTCACTGTCTGCTCACGTTGGTGACCGGACCAGGGCAAACACACTTTCGCAGTTCCCGCCGGAAATGCAGTCTAGTTCTAATAATGTTTCCCATTGTAATCGTGCAATTTGTAATGCTTTGCATGGACGTGCGCTGGTGTGCGTTCATGAATGATAGAAGGATGGTGCGTGCACCTGCCAATATGACTGTTGACATGCGCTCTTAAAATAGCATATGAACAACTCGCCATTGACTTCTGACCAGGTTTAGGTGGTGTACGTAGGTGGATTCAACTTTGCGCGGGTGAAAAACGAACTTTACGCCATGCGCTGGTGTCCAAAATACAGCCCTATGTCCTACAACAAACTAGTGGGCATTTCCTTCAGAAAAGTGTTGACTTGAGTTTGGTGAGACATATAATTAAAAATCAAACAAATCAGTACTCACTAGTTTGTCTTTGCATACTTCTTCCATGGTCTTAAACTTGTGGCTGCGATGTTCCACAATAGTCAAGCATTCCTCATACAGTGGCATGGAGCAGGTGTCACAGAACACCACCGCATCTTTCCCATGACTGCAGCCTGTGGGCTTAAATGAGGCCGAAAAACCGGACACAGACGATCGCCGAGAGCCGCTAGAGGGTCTCAAACTCAAATGAGCTGGGGGCCACGTCTGCCAATGTCATCTGATTGGAGGGCCGCGTCGGTGTTAAAAAATAACACAAAAAAACAACGGCTAATAAAAATATTTTCCTCTCATAACTTTTTTAAACCTGGCAAAGGCGTCAGGTTTAAAAAAAAGCAACACCATTGGATTTTTATATCAAAATTCTAAAAGGCCATGGCTTGAAAGTGGCAAGTCCTACTGTGAATGTAAAAATCTTTGAGTATAAACAAAAGTTTATGAAGGGGGTAAATTTACCCATCTAATTTGCCACTGGACGGCAAGCACCTCAAATTATGCACCTTTCAGTAAATACTGGATGAACATATTTGAGCAGGTTTACTTTCTTTTTTGTCATATTACCCACATAGCCCTGCTGTCTGTACCACGTCCATTACGGACACTATCATCACGATTACCACTGCAACCTCTAAGCTATGTTGGGCTGAGGGTCGAAATAAACATGGTATGCACGCAAAGACGCACCTCCATTCACAGACGCACCGTGACCATCACTGTCAATAGACGATCGATCATAATCTCCAAAAGGATATTCTCCTTCAGAATCAGAATAGGTTAATAACATAGCCTTCCTAAGACTTCATCATACGTGAACGTTTTTCAACATTTGGTGTAGGCCTATTTCTGCTTCAATTTGTGCAAAACTATGGCCTGCATCGCTTTCCGCGTCCTTACAAATGCACGTCTTCGTGTTTCTTGCGTGTAAAGTATTTCCTGAAAACTGTGTGCAGCGATTTTGAGTTTGAATCAAGCTCTGGATGTCTAGCAAATAGTGGAGGAGAGTACAAATGGGATGTGTCACCGTACTTGGATCTATCGTCTATTTTAATCAGTATCGTTGTTTGTCGCAATTAAAAATACCCTCAAGGGCCGGATTACATTATTATTTTGACATACGTCGCGGAATTGGGTCGGACGTGGGCCGGATTTGGCCCGCGGGCCGGGAGTTTGAGACCCGAGAGAGGATTCATATCTACAGTATGCAGGCAGAGAGCACCTGGGCTGGAGGACAGAGAGCAGGCAGTCAGGGAGCTGGGCTCATGTGTGCTGTTGGAATTGTTGCAGCGACTTATTATTATGACCCAAGTCACACCCACAGTAAAACAAAAATCCTCCCACTGAATTACTTCCAACTTACTGGCAGCGAACAGGGGCGTAGATTTGCGTGGGGACCGAAGGACGTGTCCATACCAATGTCAAATTACGACTGAAATGTCCCCACCAATATTCAGGTTGAAATGGGGAAAAAAAGCGGCTCACATCGCTACACAAAGAGTTAAATCATTTCTCACTTCAGTGCTGCGGATCATCTCGTACAGATCTTGTAATGTGCAGCAGCCTATAAAGAATAAATCAGCTGATTTGAAGTTACCTATAATAACTACCAGTGAGCCACAGCATGCAGCGCTTCAGCTTTACTTCACTACAAGCATGAAGTGCGTCCAAATTCACCCATTCTTCTCTGTTGAACTCCTCGAGAAGTGGGCTAGGCTACTCATCACACATGTATCACATGAAAGAACCTTTTCTCAGCTTTTAAACGGTGCTAGCTAGCCACTGTTTGCTGTGATAAACAGTTTGTGAGAAAAATAACTTCAAGAGATTTAATTATTCTCTGCGCCCATCTCCACATCCATTCGTCTCGGTGGAATATCGTAAGCCTACCCAGTAAACAAAATAAAGTCCTGGCGACGTCCCCTGGCGAACGTCACCTCCTCGGCATTGTGTAGGGTTCCCTTTATGTCCCGCGGACCTCTGTTCGGGAGGTCTAAAAGACGTCCACGAGACTTTGAGAGGACGCGTCCTGTAATGGTCACAGCGGCGTTATCGGCGCCGCGTTTATATTTCAGCGATGGTAAAAAAAAAAAAAACATGAAGCGCAATTCAGCATGGTAGGCTATTACATCCTGTAAGTCTCAGTGTTGCTAGGAGAAAAGGAACATGATCACGCATCAACGACTTGTTCTACAACTACACAATCAACTTCATTCGCCTCATATTTTCACACATGTATGAAATCACGTCCTCCTATTGATGAGTAGACATGGACATTTATACCGGGCTAGGATGTGCTGCTTTCACATCTATGGTGTCATTTTCTTAAAAAACTAATACGACGTTTCAATGGGCATATCCCGTAGCATATTGTTCAAAACATAATCAGAGTAGGCCAAGGCTAGTCTAAGATAAATTGTTCAAACCATATTGTTTCAAAATATTAAAAACTAATAATAGCCAAAAATACTAAATTAATCGCAATGCATGCTGGGAAGCAAAACTCAACATGAAATAAAGTACATGAAACATAACTAGAATACATTGACGTTATATCCACTCGTTTTCTTGGACCTGTGATCAAACATGGACAGCCTATAAATGTAAGCCTATCTTCCTGGAACATTGCAGAGTAATGTAGAGCTAGATCGTTTTGCTTTACAAATTAGGCTAAGTAGTCACTTCTGTTGCTAGACAACCCTAAACAAATGCTACGTGGTTTTATTGCATCGTATTCAGCTCCAAAAGTCGGTTCAGTCCCAATTCGGCCGTGTGTGTGTTTCTGAAAATAAAACCGATAATAAGTATGTGACTATGTTAAATAAACCACTGCCTATTTAGAGCATGTTACATGCATCACGTAATGACAGTTCTCTGAAGAAATGCGCATTGTAGGCTAAGCTAGAAGCTAAGAACAGCGACTTTGCTAACGTTACACCAAGCATCACATCAGCTAACATTTTGATAAAATCCCTTCCCTAGTTTGTAACGTTATACATTAACGTTAAACTCAAAATGTATGTGCTACATAATTCAGCATGTCTGACATGCTGACATGCTAATGTATGTAACATAAACCTACATTTTGAGTTTAACGTTAACAACCCCCCTTCCCAGTTTATGAAGTTGTGCGTCTATGAGCAAATAGACGCACAACTTCATAAACTGTATGATATTGTGATGAGAAACGGAAATGATGGACTGAACGATCAGCCTGATTGAGTGAATGATTGACTGATTACATTTGGATTTACGGAATTATGTTCACCTGTGCATGAGGGCATAAAGTGAGGTGCGAAGTGCTCGATCGACGAATTGAGAGAGACTGTTGCGGCTGGCACTCGGGGGGGAGGGTGCTGTTCGCAACTTCTAGTGTGGCCGGCAGTGAAGACAGTTGAATAGGGGAGCAAACAATTACTGTATCAGGAGGGGGAGGCTATATATAAGTATAAGTATATATACTCTTTTGATCCCGTGAGGGAAATTTGGTCTCTGCATTTATCCCAATCCGTGAATTAGTGAAACACACTCAGCACACAGGTGAACATACAGTGAGGTGAAGCACACTCTAATCCCGGCGCAGTGAGCTGCCTGCAACAACAGCGGCGCTCGGGGAGCAGTGAGGGGTTAAGTGCCTTGCTCAAGGGCACTTCAGCCGTGCCTACTGGTCGGGGTTCGAACCGGCAACCCTCCGGTTACAAGTCCGAAGTGCTAACCAGTAGGCCACGGCTGCCCCCACGGCTGAATACTCCCTTGAGACAGAGAGGGCCTCGGGTTTAGCGAGTGCCAAAAGACTGTTTGCACTCGCAACTGATTGTGAGCACGCTGCATATCTTCGTCTCCTCTGTTTGGATTATTCCCTGGCTGACTCCGGCGGCAGATACCAAGTTAGCCCCGACGGGGCTATTTGTGTTTGATGTTTAATCTTAATGAAGCCTGTAGCCAGTGAGTTTCACCAGAGATGAAGGCCCACTTTTCACCGCTTTTACAGTTTCACCCCTGTCTCCCTAGTTGGTTTGATCTTGCTTGAGTGTGAAGCGGTCCTTTTTGTGCAGTGCCATTATGGGTTGTAGTGTATAGCGTGCGTGTGTGTGAGTGCTGACGCCTTTATTCACCTGCAGTGTTTTGTCTGGGTCTGGAGGTGTTGTGACCTGTGCTAAAGATAGAGGGGGTACTCTGAACTGGGAATTTTATCTGGCTGGGAGGGGTGGATTACTTTTAATGAATTGTATGTAAATAAAATCTGCTTTTGGTAACTTATTTGTGGTGATTGTCCTCTGACTCTTGACACCGGACCATACCGGATTAACAAAGGTGGTGGCAGCATTCTTTATTCATAACCATTTATTACAATATGTTGCCTTAGACTACGGTAGGCTAATGCAGCTACTGCTAGAGAGACTAACAGACTAGATAGATAGATACTTTAGTCATCCCCAGACGTGTAACGTGAAGTCGTGCATGGATGTGATGTCTCCGTCCTGCAGGCAGTAGCCAGAGCGTTCTCAACTCCGCTGCCATGTGTGAATAAAAAAACGTCCCCTCCCATGTCCCTGGTATAACGTTATTGTCGGGTCCTTAGAAGGTATTTGAAATGACCAAATGCAAATGTCATCCGAGGGACCTGACGGTGACATCCCCAGAAAGTCCTGCACCGGACGTCACGCAATAACCAAACGATAACTTGCTCCGGACGTCAATAAGGTCACCGGAACGTCCGCTAGAGAACACGACGTTCAGGACCAATCGGGGACGTCGTGAATGTCGGCATAAGGTCCGGGGGACGTCCCGTGTTTGTCGGGTACACACTCTTCACGCAACACATGACAAACCATATATCAGAATAAACAGCAGACCTTACCGAACACAAAGGTGTAATGCATTCCCGTGTATAGTTAGCTGTTCCAGAGTAATCCGGTTTTGAAATAAATTATAGCAAAATTCAACATGGTCTTTCGGCTGCATTTCTTAAAACTGAGCTGTGCTTACATCACCTAGATATCTGTAAATAGTAGAATCAGAGAATATACAGGCAGCTCACGGTTAAGAGTTTGTCAATGTAGCCTTAATTTTCACAAAATGCTAAGCATGCATGTATTTAAGTTTCTTAAAACTGAGCTGTGCTTAAATGGGCATGATTTCATAACAGACCAAATAGAAAATAAATGTTAAATATAGCCTACATATCTGTAGCCTACATATTAAAATCAAATTATGTAGGCTACACAGTGTAGTTAGATCAAGTTGAACAGTAGCACATTTTAATCATGGATAGTAGTTGGACAGTAGCACATTTTAATCAGTTTATATATCTATAGTGGCTGGTGAAAGAGTTGAGTGTTTTTTGTTTGTTTGTTTTTTTTTCGAGGTTAGTGGGTAGTATCCCCACCAAAGCTCAGACCAAACCTACGCCCTTGGCAGCGAATCATAAGACATTAATACACACCCAGCAATACATCAGTTCCATGGAATACCTACAGATGAACACAAAGGCGATATAATGTCAGAATTCCATAGTGCTTCCAATGGACTTTTGTCATGCTCTGAAGCCAGTAATGCTGAAACGCGTAGTCATGTTTTAGCCATGTGAGATGTTAGGCTTTTAAAACCATATAACCCTCATGAGTGCCTTAGATGTTCAACATATTTCTTTTTAGATTTTAGACTTTTTAGATCTCAAAACTGATGAGCACTAGAGGAACACCCAGTCTGATACCCTAGCAGCACACATAATCATTAGTCTGATACCCAGGCACCACACATAATCATTAGCCTGATAGCCTAGCAGCACAAATAATCATTAGTCTGATACCCAGGCACCACACATAATCATTAGCCTGATAGCCTAGCAGCACACATAATCATTAGTCTGATACCCAGGCACCACACATAATCATTAGCCTGATAGCCTAGCAGCACACATCATCATTAGCCTGATAGCTTAGCAGCACATAGTCATTAGTCTGATAGCCTAGCAGCACACATCATCAATAATCTTATAGCCTAGCAGCACACATCATCATTAATCTGATACAGCACATCATCATTAATATGATACCCTAGCAGCACACATCATCATTAGTTGACATGAGCAAACCATCAATTGTAATGTGGATTTTAGATTTTTAAAAAGGCATTTTGTTACTGTTACTGTAAATTTAGGATTACATCACACCAGGACTTTGTTAAGCAGCCGTTGTACATCTGTCAAGCAGGATCTGGAGCTGCACTCCTGTGCTCTACAACCTGCTTGGCCTGTCATATGTGCCACAGAGAGTGCCATGCTCAGAACAGTCTGTTCAGCCATGAGAGAGTGCTCACCAAAACTGAGACATGCCATGATCATGAGCTATGATGGACGAACTATATAAAACACATATTGCCATATTAAAGTTGTCTGACTCTGTAAATAGGAAACAAACATGGTTGCTTGGCCCGAGCCATAAGTTGTCCTTGCCAAGCAGTACAGCTCTAACAGTATGCACTCTCCAGCACAGTGGTCTAACAGCATGCACTCTCCTAGCAGCACAGTGCTCTAACAGCATACACTCTACTAGCAGCACAGTGCTCTAACAGCATACACTCTCCAGCACAGTGCTCTAACAGCATGCACTCTCCTAGCAGCACAGTGCTCTAACAGCATACACTCTCCTAGCAGCACAGTGCTCTAACAGCATGCACTCTCCAGCACAGTGCTCTAACAGCATACACTCTCCTAGCAGCACAGTGCTCTAACAGCATGCACTCTCCTAGCAGCACAGTGCTCTAACAGCATACACTCTCCTAGCAGCACAGTGCTCTAACAGCATACACTCTCCTAGCAGCACAGTGCTCTAACAGCATACACTCTACTTGCAGCACAGTGCTCTAACAGCATACACTCTCCAGCACAGCTCTAACAGCATGCACTCTCCTAGCAGCACAGTGCTCTAACAGCATACACTCTCCTAGCAGCACAGTGCTCTAACAGCATACACTCTCAGCACAGCTCTAACAGCATGCACTCTCCTAGCAGCACAGTGCTGGGCATACACCCCTCAAATGCAAAGCATGCACTCTCCTTCAACAGCATGGAGTGGAAGGCTGTGGTGGCCCCTCAAATGAAATCTGCCCCCCTAGTATGACCAGCACATTATGTTTCTATTTTGTTGCTATTTGTTAGTTACATGCAGCAACAGAAACTCACATAGCCTCTCCTTGTCCCGCTGTCACTCTCTCACACACACTATGGAGACTCCCCTCTGTAGACTAGGCTCCTTGAATCAGAACAATCCAAGATTGTTGCAGCACAGAATGACAGTTCAGCTCGGTGTTCACTAAAGGTTAGCATTATCAACACTACAGCGCAAATTAAGTTCAATAGGCTACTCATGCATGCAAATTAACTAGTTTGTTCTTGTCACAGCAAAGTCAATCCGGGAGAGATACAATTCGTTAGACAGCCAAAGTTATTAGCAACATGCATGTATGGAAGCAGGCCTAATGTTAGAACACAGCTGGGTCTCTACTCGCGGACGCTACTGGCGGTTAATATTAGTTACCTACAGTAACCCTAACCCTTGCCTACCCTAACCCTACTAACCCTAACCCTACTAATCCTAACCCTAGTGCCTTCCAGGCATTGACGGTGGGGGCCCTAAAAGACCATATAGCACTATGTTAGTGAAAGCACTTTGCTGCAGGTGCCTGAGATGAATGTTTAAGTTTGTGTAACAGTGTCTCTCGATCAGAACAATTCAGATAATGTCACACACATGAATGGGTTCTGTGAGGTTTGCTATAGCTAGTGTCCCATGATATAATATTTCACTTCATATTTAGTTTTTTTTAATAAATATTTTATTTTGAATTACACGTTCAATTAAATAAATAACATGTGCATATAAATATGTTTTACAAAATCTTGACTCCTTTCATTAGATGTCAGGTTAAGGCTATAGGGTACAAGGACACCAAAGTATATATAAATAGTGCAATAAAAAGTAAATAGTCTATAACATGAGATAGGAAATGCAAACACATATAATATAAATGGCCATTTATCGCCATCGTTTAAATAGTGAATGTGCTTTTATCCAAAACAACTTTAACTTGTGCAAGAAATAAGTGCTTTGTGTGAAGTCAAACATTGATTAGCAATATTCATTGTGTGCTTTAAACTCCAGCCTGAATATGAAATATGTAAGCAGCCTACCACATTCAGTCTATGGATCCAGATCTAGACTACAGAAAGGTGGTCAGTCTATGGATCCAGATCTAGATTACAGAGAGGTGGTCAGGGAAGACTCCACAGAAGACTCAGCTCCTCGGACTGTAATCTGAAGAGTACCCCGATATGTCAGAGGAATCTGCACCTGACATGCCAGAGCTTGGCCTTGTGCTCATCTCCACCCCTGACATGCCAGAGCTTGGCCTCGAGCTTGTGTCGGCCCCTGAGTCTTCCGACTCATTCTCGTTCTCAGTCTCGTTCTTAGGCTTGAGGCCCAGATTGCAGAGCACCAGACTCTGGAGCTGGCCGTCCACTCTGGTCAGACTGAAGGCGGGGAACACGCTCTTCTTGACGCACAGTCGGAACGTGTGCAGGACCGCGCCGCCGCCCACATCGTAGAAGCTCAGCCGGCCGTTGTTCTTGGTCATGTCCAGGTAGACCCCGAGGCGTGTCACTTCCTGTTCAGGTTGCTTCACCATGCTCAGGTTGTCGTTGTGCAGCGCGGTCAGCTCCCCGTCCTCCGACTCCAGCATCCACGACCTCTTGTTGCGTCCCAGGCGCATTAGCGCAGCCTGTGATGGCGGCCGGCTGCCATTGGCCAGCTCCACAACTCCAACTGCCCAGGTGCGGCAGTGCCCCACGTCCACCTCCCAGTAGTGTTGCCCCTTCTTCCAGGACTGCTTGGCCAGGACATAGAACGGGGTTTCTCTAGTCTGGTAGGGGACTCTAGGTGATGACCGTTGGGGACTAAGGAAGACTTGCGTATAGTCATCAGATATCATCAGGTTATCGTTTGTTTTGTCAGGATTAGGGTTAAAGGTGATGTCCTCATAAACTAACACAGAGAGAGAGAGAGAGATACAAGTATTACAGTCTATTACTATAGACATGACTACATGACATGCTGGGCTGTACTGTGTGTAATTGTGCTTCTTACATTCCCATGGTCGAGGGAAGATTTCAACGATTTTTTCAACGATATGCTGGATGGATTTCTCCAGGGCCTCCAACCTTGATTTGTCAAACTTGCTGATTCGGCTGACCTTCTTGTAGAATTCATCAATAAGGTCAATACTGAAATATCGACAAATATGAAGTCAATTAAAATAGTTTCATCTTAAAAAGTGTCCACTTGACTTAATTGTAATTTTTTCACTTATAGTGGATACAGATTGTACAAACCTCATTTGATGTGCCTGAATTTCGTGCTGCAAGGTAAAAAAGAATGAAATGAAAACCAAAGTAAGTACAACATTGCCTATTTAATAACAACACATTGTTTCACCAATAATATTGTACAATGACATAAATGACACAAATCTCCAGCTGTCTTTGGTAGCCTACTATATGGAATTCAAGACACAATAACATCTATTGATAGACTCTGGTTATCAGTAGGAATATTTTGGGTTCAAATATTTGCTGGGGCTGTTGACTCTTACCAGAATGCAAGTAGAATCGGCTCCTGACGACACCCTTTGTTTCAAATCTGCTATGTCCGTCTGAAGCTTGTCCGCCCGCATCTTGTATCTGTCCCCCTCCTCGGCCAGCACATAAAGGGGCTTTTTCTGTCCTTGCCGCTGGGCCTCCAACAGTGTGACGGCGTGTTCTTTGGTGTGATTCAGCAGGTCGTCAAGTTCTCTGTATTGCTCGGTAAAACTGTCTTGCACCTCCTGGAAGTCCCTCTGAGAGAGGTGAAGGTAAGAGACACAATATGGTGAGGCTTTTCAACACTCATGGGTCAGAACTTGTTTTTTGTTTAAAATGTTTAAAAGCAGGTACAAATATGAATTAGAGCATTTCTTCTTAAAAGAAAACTAATTCAAATGAAGAGGATTCACTTACTTCAAGCTGTTCTTCTTGACTCTCCACCAATTGCTGAGAGTTATTCTGGCTGTTGCCTTTACACTTTTCAAGTTGCTTATCAATATGTTCCTGCAAAAGCACAGTGTTAATGACTATGGCCTAAAACAAACTAGTGGACATTTCCTTCATAATAGTGCTGAACTGAGTATAGGCGACACATATAATAATAAACAAATTCAAATCAAACAAATCAGTACTCACTAGTTTGTCTTTGCATACTTCTTCCATGGTCTTAAACTTGTGGCTGCGATGGTTCACATCAACCAAGCATTCCTCACACAGTGGCATGGAGCAGGTGTCACAGAACACCACCGCATCTTTCCCATGACTGCAGCCTGTGAGCTTAAATGAGGTGACCGAAAAACCAGACACAGACGAGGGTCGCCAAGAGCCGCTAGAGAGAGAACTCATATCTACAGTATGCAGGCAGAGAGCACCTGGGCTGGAGGACAGAGAGCAGGCAGTCAGGGAGCTGGGCTCATGAGCAACTTTATTATATGTCACACCTACAGTAAAAAAAATCCCTCCCACTGAATAACTTTCATCTTACTGGCAGCAAATCAAAAGACATTAATACACACCCAGCAATACATCATTTCCATGGAATACCTACAGATGGACACAAAGGCGATATAATGTCAGAATTCCATAACGCTGAATGGACTTTTGTCATGCTCTGAAGCCAGTAATGCCGAAACACCTAGGCATGTTTTACAAGAATAGCCATGTTGTTACATAAATTGTTTTGTTTTTTTAAAAGCCTTTTGTTACTGTTACTGTACATTTACAGTAGGATTACATAACACCAGGACTTTTTTAAACCCAAACCGAAAACTTCCAGTATTTCGAGAGTAGTTGCACGGGCTAAACGGCATCTTTTGGCCTCTTGCATGCTCTGCATACCGGGGGACAGGCGTGAGGACAGGTGTGAGGACAGGTGTGAGCGCGCTTTGTTGTTCCATGATCAGGTGAGATAAGGACCCTGTGGTGACAACTTTGTTGTTCCATGATCAGGTGTTAAGGACCCTGTGGTGACAGCTTTGCGGCGGCCACTTCTGAGAGCGGATAACTCCAGACAACGTGCGTCTTAGAATATAGAGTCATTTATTAATTCACTTTTCGTCAGAATACAAACAAAAGCCTCTATCGCATTCACGCGGTTGAAAAATTGTTTGCCTCTTCCACTCTACCTGGCCAAAGGTGTCCCAGCCCTATAATAGCTATCCGTCAATCAGACGGCCAGACGTCACTCTTAATTGACCATAACACATAGATTATGTACATTTAAACCATATTCCTCATAATTATAAACCATATTTCATGAACATAAATATTATCCTAATGTCATTGGTGTTTTATCAATATTAATATATTAGATTAATACATTAGATTAGATTTAGAATTAGATTTTACAAACATAAATATCAAAACGGCCCCAAAAGACTGTGTTGGTCCTGCGGCAGCACGGTTCCGTGATCAGGTGAGTTAAGGACCACGTTGGGGTTCCGTGATCAGGTGAGTTAAGGACCGCGTTGGGGTTCCGTGATCAGGTGAGTTAAGGACTGCGGACACCATCATCTGAGATAACTGGGGTTGTAGTGACTTCATTCCAGCTGTCATTTCACCACCAAAGAACTGGGCTGCAGTCTTACAGACTTTTATTCAGAACTGGGCCTGCAGTCTTACAGAGTTTTATTCAGAACTGACTTATTTGAATCGTTTTTGACATATGCTACTGGATATCTCTGTGCATTGACAGTACAGGGAGTATTCTTAGGCAACTATTTCAGTTAGTTCACAAATGTCTGCTCGTCCAAATGTGTAAAAGAATAAATAAGTTAGCCCAGAGGATAGTTTTAATCTGTATGAATCAGGTTTGCATAAACAAACATGGAATTTGACTCCAAGGGCAACACTCACTTAACAGTAAGAATAGAATGAAGGGCAGTATATGGCTATGTATAAGAATAAATACAGTATGTACATTTGCAATAAATAGAACACTATGGGTAGGATAGAGAGGGTAGGAATAGTACAATATCACTATAGACTGAGATTTAAGATTTAAATATAAATATAGTGCAGGCAGTTCAGTGCAATTATAATGTACTAATAATACTATTGTAACTGTAAGGTTGAAGTATACATGAGGTAGATGAGCAGAACAGTGTTGATTGACTTTGTTCAGTGTGAGGGTGGGGGCTGTTACTGAGTGCTCAACAGAGTGACTGCTTGGGGAAAAAACTGTCTTTGTGTCGGCTGGTTTTGGCAAACAGTTCCCTGTATCGCCAGTTTGTGACCAGGATGTGAGGGGTCTGCAGAGATTTTTGCTGCCCTTTTCCTGAGCCTGGGCCGTTTGAATCTGGATTCATATCAGTATGTATGCTATAGGATTGTGGCTGGACAACTGTGATAACTAATTTGGGCATTTATGAAATATGCACCCTTGAGTTAAATATATTCACACTGATCCTTCATCAGAGGCATTTTGTTCACCTGCCACTAACTATTATCTGGGTTAGATATTATTGTGGGTTTTGTATATAAGTTGTGAAAAACACTTACATTCAGAATCTTAGATCAAATGTATTTTTGATTACTTTAATGCCAACAGCCCCAGGCCAAAAGCTGTCAAATAGAAAAGAATAAGCTAAGCTGCTATGTCAGGAGTGTCCAACTGACTCCATGACCATTTACTGGTCATTTGGGAAAGAGTAACATGAAAGCTGAAATATGATGTCATATCAGCTTCTGATTTCTAGATTGCTTATTTATGAAGTCACTTATTTCAAATGTAATATAGTGTCAATTTGTCAATATATAATATTGACAATATGGAACCTGTGTGAATAGTCATTTTCTTAAAGAAATGTTGTTGAATGTCAGATGCTGTACCTTAAGACCTGAAATCAAACTAGTTCACATTAAAATCAGAGTGACAGTGTTTCTTTGCATCTTCCTTTGAGCTCATACAGTAGCAGCCGTTGGTCACATCAAGCAATAGCTTTGTCATGAGATCATCACTTATGTTATTTGTCAAGTATGCATCTTGCATTAATAATGAGACTTCCTTATTAAAGTGAAAACGAATACATTGCCGTGCAAATAAATGAGTTTCATGCAAATCTCTTTCTACTGAAGTTCCGATGGGCAAGGGTAAGGGCTCGGACGCCTACGCAGCATCTGGCATTGTCTTTGAATTTGACTGAATTTTGACTGAATTTTGGTCAGGTTGAATTTCTGAAAAAATTAAATAACCTGAGCAAGGTCTAAGGAACGAAACACTGTTTATTACATCAATATTTACCAGAGAAATAGTGTGCAGAAGGCTCTAAATTCCATGTCAAGTTGAACTCAGAACTGTAAAGTGCAGAAGGCTCTAAGTTCCATGTCAAGTTGAACTTAGAACTGTAAAGTGCAGAAGGCTTTAAGTTCCATGTCAAGTTGAACTCAGAACTGTAAAGTGCATAGACACTGATATAAGTTTCAATAAAAAAAAACGTACTGTACTGTAGGTCTAAGTGAGTAAATATAAATAAATGGTGGAAATAGCGTAAGCATAGATATAAACAGTCACGTATATATAATAAATGTTTTGATTAAAGAAAACAAAAACAACACAAAGGCAGACAGAACTGGCAGACAAACCAGTGACAGGACCAGTTTCAAGAGCAGGAAGCTTTCTCCTGTCTCTACTGACCATAAGTCTCAGAGTGGAAATATAACATCCTACTTCCTTTTTGGAATTTGCCAACCACAGTATGACTAACCTAAAGGTTTCCTTAGCACATTGACTGCAACCAAAAAGGGAAATAAAAGACGAAAGTATACTAAGCCTATTAAATGCATTGAAACAAAACACCACACAAACGAAAAAAGAAGAAAAACAACTCTAGGAAGTAGCCCAAGTCAAGCAAAGCACTAGTATACATGTGCGACTGATTATGTGTAGGCTAAATAAAAAATGATTCTGAATCCAGAAGCTGAATATCCCGCCACTGTAAAGTTATGATTACATAAGACCAGAATATTTCCCCAAAATGCAGTTCTATCATCTTCTGGAATACCAGTGTTTCATTTTTCATTTCATTTATTAAATAAGGACAACACACATTCATTAACATTTCTGTAAATGTGGCAGTGTTAGCCAGCCGGCTAATTTTTAACTGTAGTCTTTTGGCAAGATGTTATGAAAACCATCAATTGACTTAGCTTATGTAAACTGTAAGAACAACTAGCCAACAAGAACAATTTGGTAGTCCTACAAAAGTGCAATATCATCAGGCTTTTCTGGAATGCATGCCGGCCTCAAGAGCAGGTGCAGCTCCTACTAAGCAGCAGGGTAAATCAATGTCAGGCATGACAACCATACCCATGAATAGAAAAGCGTTTCATTAGAATCCTGCACCGTCGTAGCGTGGGTGAAACCAGGCTACCGCAGGTAACATCTTGGAAGGAAAATCTTAACCTGTCGTTTTGTGTTTTCAAAATGTGGTCAAGATGAATGACCAACTGGAAAAAGCACAGACACCGTCATATAGCAGAAAAAGCACAGACACTGGAATGCAGGGGTCTCCAACCTGTTTGGGAATAAGGGCTACTGACCTGAAGACCCGAAATCATATGGAGGGCTACTCATTTGAAACAAACAGACCCTCACCCCTTTTTTGCTAGGGTAGTCCTACTAAATAATAGGCCTATGTCATTTTTTTTTCATCTGATTCTTCAATACTTTAATATCAATATGCAACACTACCAACATTTTTGTTCAGTTTGTTCATTTCAAAGTTTGCGTGGGGAATCTAATCTTAATTTTATTAACAAACCCTAACATATGAAGACTCCTTTTAAAGTTATTGCGCACCTGAAATCTCTCCATGATCTGACAAAAAAGGTAATGCACACTCTTGCTCAGTCATGCATGCCACAAAAGCGCTGTTATACGGCAGTAGCCTACGGAGGAGAAAAGGCCTGTGAGCTAAAGCAATTGTTTTTCAGTCCTTGAACAATCATGCAAGAACCGTATTTGATGAACATAGAATGTCCACAGAACTTTTGCAAAGATTGAATAGGAAACGGATTTGGAGCCAATAGCTAAAATTGAACGCAGCTACAATTTGTAAGGTATCACCAAATCAATTTAATCTTACAGATGTATGGCTACATACATTCTTAAAATGGTTCTGGTCTAGACTTAAATATCTATTGAAAACTTCACAATGGAGCGTGTTTTTAGAGTGTGATCTGCAGGCGACCTGTTGGCTATTTTTAGAAGTTGCGCTGGGGGCGCCTCATAGCCATCCCGCGGGCACCGTGTTGGAGACCACTGCTGTAATGAATATAGCAGAAAAAGCACCTGGTGCCCAAAAGCACAGACACTGGCATATATATATAGTCCTGGAATCCTGTGTGATACATTTGGCAGACATCAAGCCCTGCAAATGTCTTTTAGGGTGGGTAGTTGTATGATGCCCTGTGCAGTATTAATGACTCTCTGTAGTGCCTAGCAGACTACACCAGGATGCCGTGAGAAGATGCTCTAGCAGACCACACCAGGATGCCGTGAGAAGATGCTCTCCACAGAACGTCCGTAGAAGGACAGCAGCAGCTGCTGTGCCAGATTTGCTCTCCGCAGGGTCCTCAGCAAATATAGCCGCTTCGGAGCCTTCTTGACAAGAGAGGTGATGTTGGCAGTCCATGTCTGCTCCTGGGAGATGGATGTACCCAGGAACTTGAAGAGAGGTGAAGTTGGCAGTCCATGTCAGGTCCAGATGGATGTACCCGGGAACTTGAAGAGAGGTGAAGTTGGCAGTCCATGTCAGGTCCAGATGGATGTACCCAGGAACTTGAACTCTCTCCACCGTGTGTCCTTTGATGTAAAGAGGAGCAGGTTCCTCTCTCCTCCTCCTGAAGTCTGAAGTCAATAATCAGCTCTTTTGTTTTGGTGAAGTTAAGTGCCGGGTTATTGGAAGGGGAAGGAAAATGAACTATTCACATCTCATTCTAAGCAAGTCAAACAGGCACATTTTGGTTCATTCTTACTAAACCAGGTCAGATTCTGCACCTTGTCACTCATCTTGTTGAAAGGAAACAGTTCATTTCACACTTTCATTTTTGAGAGAGCTCCCAGGTAAAAAAGTAGTATACTTTAGTGTGTTAGAAATATGATTAAAGTACATGAAGTATAAAGCAAGTATGCTTACACGTTTTGTACTTTATGTAAAGTATGTTTAATGAGTACTTTTAGAAAGTATACTTCAAAGTAAATGTTATTAAGTTCAACTTCAGTGTACTAAAATTAAATATACTTATTGTGCAATATTCAAAGTGTTTTTGTAATGTACTTTTTAAAAGTGTACTTTGTTGTTAGTGTATTTTAAATGGTAAATAAGTTTATTTAGTTTAAGTGTATTAAATTGCTAATACTTAGAGTTGTAATATAGTGTACTTATGGAAAGTATATCTTTTTGGTAGGCCTAATACATTGTTTGTATAGTTTCATAGTCATCTCACCTTTAATAAAATACAAATGTGTGTAGCTTTTAGGCCTGATATGTCAGCCGCATGGATGGCAATGTGCAATAACCTGAGACATACTGATCTATCAGTTTTGGTCATCAAATAATATTTTTTCTTTTGTTGATTTTGTGTCTTAGTAAGGTAGTAGCCTATACGTTTGTGATGTAGTAGAGGTTGTGTGAGGATGAATGTGGCATTTTGTTAAATTTATAGGCAACACAGTTAAATGTATAGGCAGTCCAGTTGACCAATAACATGGCTGTTTGAATTTGAAATGGAGTGGGCGGATCTGTGCAGCTTTCGAGCAAAACGTGGTGTGAGCAAACATTAACGTTATTTCATACAGTCTATGCTTGTAACTTTATTTGCAAGACAGATGGACTGTAGAGACCAGAAAATGCATACGTTTACGGTCCGTATAAGGTTACAGGTTTGTCCAAATTAAAGATACCATAAATTCTAGTCATGCCAGAGACGTTGGTCCTACAGAGCCAGAGGGACTCGTCATATGAGATAACAAGGGCTGAAGCCAGTTGGATCTAAAGTGCCAAGTTATTCGTTATCAGGTGAGTCCCAAAGCATATTGTTAAATGATTCTGATGTAGCTTACTCTTTATGACCTTCGGTAGTCTTTGGAGAAGTTAAATGATGGCTTAGCAATCTTTCAAGAGTTTGTTTTTATCCTTGCTAGTACAAGCTAGCAATGCCAGATCACGTTAGCTAATTTAGCTAACGTTAATGTCATATACGTCGACCCAGAGCCATATAAAGGTAGAGTTGCGACAACTCCATTGACGCTAATGTTCCATTTTTTCCAACAATGGCGGCTAATGGAAGCCTCAAATAGTTCCCGAAAGTTAACAATTTATAATAGCAGCAGTGCAGTTACAGACTGTTTGTAGCCAACATTTCAGACTCAGATTTACATTATTGGCTCATCTGAATAATAATAATAACAGTAACAATAGTAATAGTAGTAAAGTAATAGTATTAATAACCTTATTATAATATTACTACTATAAAACTATTTATGTATCGACTATGACAGCTTTTCTGCTGCTCAGTTTTTATCAGTTCCTTATCAAATAAATTAAAAGAGGCTAAAGCCCAATAAATGTGCCACACATAATAACCTAATATAAGATAAACCTTGCCTATACCATTTCAATTAGGCAACACCACCTAACGAGCTGTCATTAAGTTTTTTTTGCTTGTAGCCTACAACTTTTATGACGTGACGTGTCTTGGGAATTTAGCTTTAGCTGCTACCATCATGTCAACATAGTTGTAACGTTATGCACAATGCTCATCTAGGCTATGGATTTAAGTGGTTTAATTTTAAAAAGGGCAGCAAAAGTGGGATAAAGTGCAACTGCTTCCCCAAAACAATTCCTCCATAACTGTGGATTTAATCGTTTGATATGTGGATAACTTTCAGTGGACTAAACACATAAAAGGTAAGATTTTGTTATCACAAAGCTAGCTGGTTCATTAAATATGGCATATTTACAGCCAACTTTGTACTTGCAGTAGTGAAACTGAGTTTGTTGTTAACATTGTTGGTAACGTAAACGTTTCTTCAGTTAGGAGCAGGACTGTTTTTTTTTTTTAATTTATTTTGCATTCATTTTCATTGGCAAAAGCTAGCCTAATATGCATGAGAGAACCTAGATTTGAGGGAGCTGCAGCTGTTAGCATCAGCACGGTCATATCAACACAGCAGGGCACACTAGCCCAGTGTGATGAAGGATCGTGTAAAATCCCAGTCCCCAGACAGTTTCAAACCAAGCTTGCGCTGATGATGCATGATCACTGATCAAATTGCTATTTTCTGACACAATGCACACCATTCCCAGGTGCTCACCTGTCTGAATCTCAAGCTCTTTAGCCTATCATCTTAATGCTGTTCACAGCACGGTGAATGACAAACGATGACACAATGTTGTTCATGTTTATGAGTTCATAGCCTGGTTATTTATCGAAGGACTTACATGTGTGTTATATTTTATTATGATCACTCGCATTACCATGGGGTTACTAAATAGGTAGGCCTAATGCTACGGTTAACTTAGAATGCCCACCATTACACTGGAGATGTTGAAAAACTTTTAAACTTTTTTTATTCTCCCGCGACGATAGGCTAGGCTTGGCTAGGTAATTCGCTCATTAGCTCAGATCAGTGACTAGCCTACCAGAGGAAACGCGGGGTAGAAAACTCAAACAAGTAATGTTAGACTAGCTGTATTACAGTTTCTTGTTGCAAAATCGAAATTTCACAGGAGCTGCGCTTTTGTAGGCTACACGCAGTCTCAAAAACACTGTTTACAGCTTTTCGAGTCACTGTACGAGGTAATTTATTTTATTAGCGATAATTTACACTTATGGGGTGGGAGCAATTGCGTTTTCTAAAGAATCTCCCGATCTTGATTTTGTACAGAAATTAATATTAAGTGACACGTAAAAGGGCGGAAAAAAGTTCACCTTATATAGCAGGCTAAGATATAAGGTCTGGAATTTAATTTAATATTGTTGTAATGGTAGGATAACTACATATTACACAATTTACACTGTGTTATATTGTATATCAATGCATTTATTGACTGTCAATTACCCAAAATCGTGGCTCTGTCTATCATTGAACAGTAGCCTATTTAATGCATTCTTATCCAACGTCAATCACTTCCGGGAACTAGTTGAGGTTTACACAAACCACGTGACCAACGGAATTTTGAACACCCATTGTCGCAACTCTACCTTTGTATGGCTCTGCGTCGACCAGATCCCTATCAAGAAGAAAACTACATTACCCTGCTTTGTGTTTGTGGGATTATTGACAAGCGTTGGCTAGCACTAACGTTAGACAAACTATGATGGAAGAAAGTGTGTTCTTTATTAAGCAACGTTTGCCTAAAGTTCACCAATGTTCTTTAATATTATGTGTGGTGTAGGGTAAGTTAACTCACAGAAAGGAGGATAGTGCTAGGCTAGTCACACTTCACACTCATTAGGCATGCTAATGACATTGTAGCTGTTTTTTTCTTTAATCGTGGAGACATCTTTTAAAATGAGCCTACAGGACAAATTACATGCATTTTATGAAGTAGAACGTTTTTTTCCACCATTGATATTAGAGGGGGAATTAAACCTGGTGTTCTACTAAGTTAGTGCTATGAAGCTTAGGCTACATGATTGATAATATGCCTTGGTTTATCACGATAGATTTAGTTTTTTTAATTATTTGTGTTTGACAGAGCATTCAAGTTCATTTCATGGTAGTGTTTGTAATTTACCTAGTTTTAATCTGTAGCCTAACTATGTTTTTACAGGTGTTCCTGGACAGTTTTGAAACCGAGATGTCTGAACGCCTCAAATAATCAGCAGTAAAGGTAAATATTCTTCATCCAGGACCTTATCCCATTACTCTTAAAGCATAACTCAAGCCAAAATGCAACCTAGGGTCTTTTTGTGAATGTACCTGAGTCAAACTTTCGTTTGAAAGCATAATTAAGTCAGAAGCGCCACCATTAAGCTTGACTGTATTGTCGTTTCTGGGTCAAATGCCATTTTGAATGGGAGTCGTAGGGGCAGAACTATTTTGATACATGATGATTTTGATTCATGCATCAAAATAGTAGGCTAGTGCCCCTACGACTCCCATTTAAAATGCCATTTGACCCGAAAACGATAATACGGTTGTATTGGAAACAAAGGAATCTAAGATAATCAAATGCAGAAAACAGGGTGGTTGCACTCATATCGGTGCCAAGGTGCACAACGCTTTAAGGAAAGACTACCTGGCCAAGTCTACCCATACCAGGATGGCAAACAGATGGTGTCAATACCTATTTGACCCATAAAAAGTAAATGTCAAATAGGTACAGATAATCTGTATTAATCTCATCATTGCCAATGGATTTCTGTGTAAAATATTGTTTATCTTGTAAAATGTTTTCCATCTTCTTTCTGTTCACAGACAACAGAGACAAATTCTCTAATACCAAGGTCAATGCATTTGACTGCTGTCCAGCCCCGGGTTTCCACCGAAAACTTTATGCATCTTGGACTGGAAGATGGTGTGCTAGTAAGGAAGCTAGCTACCACAGCTTTTGCCACCACATCTCAGTATTGGGAGGGAAGTTCACTCACTGCACAACTCTACCAGCTGTACCTTTCCTCCTCAGCCATGATCCGTAACCACCATGGTTTTCTTTCTGGGCCAGAAGACTTTGCAAACAAATAAGCAATAAATGATCATGCATTACACATTTAGCCATGTTAGACTGTTAAGTTGTTGGCTGTAGGCTGGGTGTCCAGTAAACAATTTCAAGCTTAGAGGGCAAATTCTCTCACCTAGGAGGGTAAACAACTTTTGTTTTTCATGAAATCTGCATTTTGAATTGATGGTCTACCAATGAGGCTGTAGAGTATCGCGACACAATAGTGGCAAAAAGCACTTGCGTGATGAAACATGCATTCGGGTGTATTATATTATATATTATTTCACACACGTAGATATTAAATGTGTCTTGCCGCCAAAATTTCTCTCTTGGCGTCGCCTCAGAGGAAACTGCTCCCCAAGCATGGAAAAAAATGCTGCGAGCAAGGAGGAATCTGACCAGCGCTCCAAACAGCCACTCGAAAAATCTATGCATGTGAAATAATATAATACGCCCAAATGCATGTTTTATCGCGTTACCACATCCAACTTGAAAAGATATGCTCATAACTTTCAGAAAAATGTTTTACTTTTGTTATGGATGAATATTATGTTTTGTTTTCATTCATGTCAATAAAATGTTTTTCTCATAATCAAAGAGTAATTTGTCATGTAACAGAATAGGTAGGAGAGTACTAATAGTACAATTTTAAAGCACACTAATATTATACTTAATAATGATACCTTTATAATGCTTAAAGTATCTTAAGACTATACTTTTATTAACATAACTGCAAACTTTCAAGGCACTTATTGTAGTCAGGAAGTACATTTGAAGTTAATGTAAAATATTACAGAAGCATGCCAAATGAATAGAAATGAGGATGATAAGAGTGTATTCAAAATACACTACTACACTATTATTAGTTATATTGTAATGCCTTTTAAGTACATTTCCAATACACTTGGGATGTTACAAAATTGTTATTTTAATAGTTTTTTTTTTTACCTGGGCAGCTGATACAGAAACATAGAGACATAACACTTCATATCAAATATAACTTCATATAATATATATCTTTATATAATATACAACTTCATATCAAATATAACTTCATATAATATTTAACTTCATATCTTATTTCACTTCATATAATATATAACTTCATATAATATTTTACTTCATATCTTATTTCTTGAAAATAAGTTAGTGAGCACAAAATAGTAATTACACTTCTTTAGCTCAATATCAAGTCACGCAACACAGGCATGCAGCAATGTGTGTGTGTGTGTGTCATGCAACACAGGCATGCAGCAAGAATGAAATGATCTGACCTTTCTATGTGATTAATAACCGCAGTTCCTTGAATACAAATGAGTTGTTGGAATCTCAGTGATGCTGATGGGCGGGGCCTTACCAGGAAACGCCACACATAATTAAATGCATCCGTCATTATGTGAGTTAGACTGAATTCTGATCAAGATGAATCAGTTCTAAAGAGCACCTGCACTGACAAGTTCAAATAGAAACCATTGTGAATAAATACATAAATAATATATGATCAAAGTTGTGAATAAATACATAAATAATGTATTGTAGTGAACTGAGCTTAGCTGGTTCATGACTGAACTCCCATAATGCTGTGCAGTGTATGTGTGTGTGTGTACTGTTGATGTTGGTTTTAGTATGAGTAATCGCGTTTACCTTGTCATGTATGTGTTAGCTGGTGTAGTCTTTCTTTATGTTGTACCTCATGTGTTTACCCTGTGTATTGTATGTGACTACCCTGTTTGTGTATCGTGCTTGTTTAATTGACCTCCTTTGTGTTGCCTGTGTAATGACGTTCGTGTGTATTGGTGCGTAACCAATAAAACCTTTCTGAGACAACTTTGCAAGATTATTACATTGGTGTCAGAAGTGGGATGACGACCCCTACTGGACGGGAGGAGAAAGCTGCAACTGATGCCCTGGCGATGATGAGTTTTCTGCCAAGACGGCTCTTCGACAGCGCGCTCGCCCATGGACACCTGCTGGGCTCAGCTGGCATGCTTCTGTAATATTTTACATTAACTTCAAATGTACTTCCTGACTACAATAAGTGCCTTGAAAGTTTGCAGTTATGTTAATAAAAGTATAGTCTTAAGATACTTTAAGCATTATAAAGGTATCATTATTAAGCGTGACCGTGACGAAGAGACCCGCCCCCGGCCACAGGAGGAAACGAACCGGGCTGATGGCAGCATCCCGCCACTTGAACCCGCTCCACATGGGAGCGATGGAAACCGGCCGGTCCCCGGTGCGACAGCGGCGGTAGAGTTGCCCCACTACAATGGCGAAAGGCCGCTGCTAGTGTTAATTTTGTCACCTATTTTTTATTTAGTCGTAGTCTTAGTCTTGTGACGAAATGTCCTTTTTAGTCTTTGTCATATTTAGTCATTCAAATATAATTTTTGTTAGTCAAGCTTTAGTCGACTAAAAGTCTCGTCATTTTAGTCTAGTTTTAGTCAAAAGAAAACTAAAGGTATCTTAGTCTTAGTCAGTTTTAGTCAACACATTTTAGTCTTTTTTTATAACAAATTATTTCTGATTACCATTTGAGTCAAATAGTGTTTCACACATCTCAATTTTCCAACAATATTATGTGTCCACAGGGCTACTCGTCTGTTATAATTACTCATTCTGATTTTTTGTCAGTCAGTATGTTTACATGCACAGGTAAGTCGAGCTACAGTTATACTGTAGCTCGGCTGGGATTTGACCATAGACAGTAAAAGATTTGACTGGACCACTGTCATATTCGTAGACCAGTGTTTCTCAAAGTGTGGTCCGGGGATCACTGGTGGTCCGCAAGCTATCCCAAGTAGTCCGCGAGCAGACGTGGTAAAATATAATATAGATGAGTTGTTTGCAATATTGAACTAACTTGTATGTAAAAACAGTTCTGCAACACTGTCTATGCCAGTTTAAATCATACAGTATGAATCCACACAATAAGCAAAATGCAAAGACAATAAGCAAGGTGGTTCAGTGAGTAGGCCTATTGTGTAGACTAATTATAGGCTACTGTTGAAGTTGGTCTAATCTTTTTTTTTTTTTAGCTAGGGTTAGTTAAGTGGTCCTGAAACTGAAAAAGTTTGAGAAACACCGTCATAGGCCAAAGTATTAATGTTTTACTCCGCCTCGCTAGATATGCGCCGATATGTGCCCAAACTCAACATATTCCCCAAACAGACTCTCCATCTTAGCCATAGCTAACTTGCTAGCGAACTTTCCATATTACTGTAGCTTACTTGCTAGCAAACTTTGCATCATCAGTCTAACTAGTTAAATAGTTGACATTACATTATGAACATTTTTGTATGGACATTCTGGGGGATGTTAATTTGTATGAGAGAAGCTTCAACTTCTGGGTATGTAGCATTGTGACATAAAGCTTAGGTAGTTAGCTTGCTAACTCTGGCAGAAATCTCCAGTGTTCTTGTTCCATGTAGTTTCGTGTTGCAGCCACAGGGTTGCAGCAACAGCACATAGACTAGCCTACAGGAAAGTTGTTGCGTATGAACTCATTCGGAATATTTTGAAAACGTAACAGCTAGATATTCTGTCTTCTCATTTTGTAGACGAAAATGAAGAGAGATTTTATCTTAGTTTTTATTTGAAGCAAAACATTTTAGTCTCGTCTTTTTTCGTCAACAATAATGCATCTTAAGATAGTCTTAGTCAGTGTTTCAGGACATTACTGCCGTCTCGTCATCGTCTCGTCTTAGTCATGAAAAAAAAGGTCGTTGACGAACATATTTTCTCTCGTCTCGTCTGACAAAATTAACACTGCAGCGACCAAGGGCGGAATTTCGAGGCGGAGGTGTTTGCTGAGGTTTGCCAGCGCATGGGCATCCGGAAAACGAGAACGACACCTCTGCATCCACAAAGCGACGGGCTAGTGGAACGGTTTAATCGGACGCTAGCAGTGCAGCGAGAGCTACGCACGCCGGTGGACTTGGTGTTCGGTTCGCCTCCGGAAGCGGAGATTGGAGGTAAGCCAGGGCTGGAATACTACAAGCAGCTCCGCGAGAGACTGAAAGGAGTACACGAGTTGGCCAGGCAGGCTATGAGTGAAGCTGGAATACGCCAAAAGCGAGAAGCACGATACGCCGCTGTCGTGGCCAGGAGTTCCAAACCGCCGATAAAGTTTGGGTGTACTGCCCGGAGAGAAAGAAAGGCATTTCTCCCGAAACTCACTAGCCAGTGTGACGTCTTAGAGAAGCTGTCTGACGTGGTCTATCATGTGAGACTGATTAAGCGTCGGAGAGTTGTGGCTCTCCACCTTGATCGACTGGCCCCGTATCGACCCCTGGCCTCAGCTGAGGGTCGTGGAGACTTGGACACTGATTCTGTGGACCTTGGTGACAATGGAGCTGTGGCTCTAACACCGGTCACCGTGCAGCCGTCCCCGGAAGTCACTGCCGCGACAGCGGGGCGCCCACAACGCCAGCGTCGCGTCCCAGCCAGGCTCATGGACTGACGTAGACTTGAGTCAAAGGGACATAGACTAAGTCTCGGGGGGCTGTGTAGTGAACTGAGCCTAGCTGGTTCATGACTGAACTCCCATAATGCTGTGCAGTGTATGTGTGTGTGTGTAATGTTGATGTTGGTTTTAGTATGAGTAATCGCGTTTACCTTGTCATGTATGTGTTAGCTGGTGTAGTCTTTCTTTATGTTGTACCTCATGTGTTTACCCCGTGTATTGTATGTGACTACTCTGTTTGTGTATTGTGCTTGTTTAATTGACCTCCTTTGTGTTGCCTGTGTAATGACGTTCGTGTGTTTTGGTGCGTAATAAAACCTTAATAAAACCAATAAAACCTTTCTGAGACATCTTTGCAAGATTATTACAGTATGATCAAAGATGTGAATAAATACATAAATAATGTATGATCAAAGTTGTGTTTGTTCTCCATTCTCCATATCTCTGTTCACATGTATGATATCACAGAGCGCCAGTGCTTCCCTGTCACTCTCTACATCATGGGAACAGCTCATTTGATTGACTTTGGTGGACACAAGACTACACTATTACATCCAACCATTGTATTGTCATTATTAGTGTGTGCTATAAACTGATGGATTACCACATTTCTCTTGAGATTACATTACATTTAGCAGACACTTCTTGACCAAAGTGACTTACATATGTCAGCTATATTACAAGGGATCACATTGTCCCCAGAGCAACTTGAGGTTAAGTGCCTTGCTCAAGGGCACAACGGTGGAAGCCAGGAATTGAACAGACAACTTTCAGGCTACTGCACGCTAGCTCAGCTCCTTAACCACTACACTACCACCGCCCATTAATGAAACACACTGAACACACAGTGAACACACACAGTGAGATGAAGCACACACTAATCCCGACGCAGTGAGCTGCCTGCTACAGCGTGCTCGGGGAGCAGTGAGGGGTTACGGCAACCCTCCAGTTACAAGTCCAAAGCGCTAACCAGTAGGCCACGGCTGCCCCCAAAAAGAGGTTCCCCTTAATGCCATACTGTGTCTCAGCAATTCTTGGAAACTGATGAGCGTGAATGTTGATGCCATTCAGGTGCTGTTCAATGTGAATCTTAATTGACCATGTGCAGCTTGATCCTAAAGCTCTAGCGGGGATTCGAGCTCTCAACCTAAGAAACAACAGTACAAGGCATTAACCCACTGAGCCACTGACAATCCTACAGCCACTGACAATCCTAGATTAATCCAATATCTGTCTGCGTCTGCCTGTCTGTGTGATTTATAATTGTTTTTAAATGTTTTACATGACACATGCATAAGGCCTACTGGGTTTGGTGTGCAGATGAAACATGGCCGCTGCATTAAACGCTTTTGGAAGCTTACATACAATATGTTGTGAGATGTTATTTTAAAGAGAAGATACAGTATGACCACCACTTTCAGGTCACTCAGTCTAAACGGTTCTCATAAAGCCCTTTTACCAGCTCTTGTAAGATATAAGGATAACCCACAACCTCTAGCCTTGTGAGTTTGTGCAACGTTGATGATAACACAATATTAACAATACTACTGTATGCATAATATTAAGTTGTTACAAGTAGTTATAATTAATTAAAAACGAGATATCAACAATGACAAGCCACCTGGAACCTGCCAGTCTCTCTCTCTCTCTCTCTCTCTCTCTCTCTCTCTCTCTCTATCTCTGGTGTGCACGTCTTGGCTACATTGTTGTACCCCCTCTGTCCCTTGGAGCGTGATGCGTGTGGGGGGAGCGCCGGTACTGTGTAGCCTACATGTATTTACACTGCTGAAACATTTCCTATAGTCTCTTACCTACATTTGCCCTGATGCACTCGTTGAGACAGACACACTCACTTGCTTTGGACTCCTTTCCCTGCTGCTGTCCCTTTCTACATTACAGAGCAACTAAGCTACTAGACAGGAGCGTGGAACTACAACTAGGCTACTAGGACAGGAGCGTGAAATTACAAAGTGGGGTCTGGGGTCATAGCTGTGGTTGTGCAGCAGTTGCTAGGTAATAAGGTAAACCCTATTTCTGCTGCCAATCAACAAAAAGCATGTAAAAAAAAAGCAAATGTTTTTTGTAATAGTGAGAGACTCAATACTAAAGAAGAACATAAATTCTTCCCAAACGTAATACACTGTATGTAAACCATATACATAATTCAGGGATAGTCTAAACATTTTTACCACATTCTTTTTGACCTAAAACCGGGACAATTTGTGTCCCAGAAAATGTTATTAATTATCCGGGACAGTCACTCAAAAAAGAGAGCAATCCCGGAAAATCCAGTGTGTGTGGCAACCCTAGCTGGACACTGTCTGAGGTCGTCACTGGCAACCCTAGCTGGACACTGTGGCAACCCTAGCTGGACACTGTCTGAGGTCGTCACTGGCAACCCTAGCTGGACACTGTCTGAGGTCGTCACTGGCCCGTGTGGCAACCCTAGCTGGACACTGTCTGAGGTCGTCACTGGCAACCCTAGCTGGACACTGTCTGAGGTCCTCACTGGCAACCCTAGCTGGACACTGTCTGAGGTCCTCACTGGCAACCCTAGCTGGACACTGTGGCAACCCTAGCTGGACACTGTCTGAGGTCGTCACTGGCCCGTGTGGCAACCCTAGCTGGACACTGTCTGAGGTCCTCACTGGCAACCCTAGCTGGACACTGTCTGAGGTCCTCACTGGCAACCCTAGCTGGACACTGGCAATCCTAGCTGGACACTGTCTGAGGTCCTCACTGGCAACCCTAGCTGGACACTGTGGCAACCCTAGCTGGACACTGTCTGAGGTCCTCACTGGCAACCCTAGCTGGACACTGTCTGAGGTCCTCACTGGCAACCCTAGCTGGACACTGTCTGAGGTCCTCACTGGCAACCCTAGCTGGACACTGTGGCAACCCTAGCTGGACACTGTCTGAGGTCCTAGCTGGACACTGTCTGAGGTCGTCACTGGCAACCCTAGCTGGACACTGTCTGAGGTCCTCACTGGCAACCCTAGCTGGACACTGTGGCAATCCTAGCTGGACACTGTCTGAGGTCCTCACTGGCAACCCTAGCTGGACACTGTGGCAACCCTAGCTGGACACTGTCTGAGGTCCTCACTGGCAACCCTAGCTGGACACTGTGGCAACCCTAGCTGGACACTGTCTGAGGTCCTCACTGGCAACCCTAGCTGGACACTGTCTGAGGTCGTCACTGGCAACCCTAGCTGGACACTGTCTGAGGTCGTCACTGGCAACCCTAGCTGGACACTGTGGCAACCCTAGCTGGACACTGTCTGAGGTCGTCACTGGCAACCCTAGCTGGACACTGTCTGAGGTCCTCACTGGCAACCCTAGCTGGACACTGTCTGAGGTCGTCACTGGCAACCCTAGCTGGACATTGTCTGAGGTCGTCACTGGCAACCCTAGCTGGACACTGTCTGAGGTCCTCACTGGCAACCCTAGCTGGACACTGTCTGAGGTCGTCACTGGCAACCCTAGCTGGACACTGTGGCAACCCTAGCTGGACACTGTCTGAGGTCCTCACTGGCCCAGATTGCTGTCCCCATGCAGTCCCCAAGGCTGTCGCCGTCGTGCCAGTGTCTGCCCTTACAGAAATGTCAGGTTTCTGGCAAACAGTTGCCACATGTTTGTGGCGAGGTCATATTTTCCCATGCAAATTAGGTTTCTGGCCAACAGTTGTCATCACATTTGCAGAAAACACCAGAGGCCACATCTGATCAGTGCCAACGATGAGTAAGCCTACAATCAAAAGGTTGAGCATGTGGCCTTCAGACAACAAGCCGTGCCCTCAATACCAAAGGAAACAACCCGGAGGACATATAATCAGTCACGCCACCATTATAATTATTGGGACTAGGTGAGGTGAGGTGTGTTAATGGGACTAGGTGAGGTGAGGTGAGGTGTGTCTCCAGTCTCAAAAGGATCTCAGGATCTCCTGGTCCATCAACACCAGTCTGTCCAGTTGCAGCGCCTCTGCAGGACCTGAAGAAAACCCGAATCTCTCCTCACAACCAGAGGTGCTTTATAGGGGTACGCTCGAGAGCATCCTGACCAACTGCATCATTGCATTGGGTATGGTTGCCATGGTATCGGCTCTGTAACGGACAGGAAAGGCCCACACCGTGGTGTTGTGTTGTTAGCTACTGATGCTGTGCAGGCGCCCCCTTGTGCTGACTCAAGGCATTACCAGGAACCGGCTATTTGCTCTCCTTCCATCAGGGAAACGCATGGTAGCTTACGGCAACACAGGTCCTGCATCAAAGGTAGGTATGGTGAAGTGTGGAACTTCAACCACCTCAGGGTTTTTTGGAATGGACCACCCTGCTGTGTCCTTGTGTGACTGGCACCCCAGTCATGCGTGCGACGGTGGACACTGACCATACCTGCGCTGGTGTTGACTACCCCTCACCATGCCTTAGTTATGCTGCTATAGCATAGCGCTGTCACCATGCTGCTATTTTAATAGCATAGTGCTGTCATGGACTTTTCATGTGTCACGGCATACAACCCCTCCTCTCCCTTCTCTCTATCTCTCAACTCTCACTCTGCCTATTCTCACTATGGTGTAACACTATATAGTACCAATGATATACCTATTGATATTACCCATTTTGATTTATAGTAATACTAACCCACTCTATATCTCTCTCTGCCTTCCCCCTTACCTCACTTGGGAGGTATAACCATCACCAGTCATCAGCTGTCCTTGTGTTTGGCCCTCATTTCACTCATCTCATCTGAAGTCCCATCCCTACGACTGCCCTATCATCTCATCTGAGGTCCCATCCCTACGACTGCCCTATCATCTCATCTGAGGTCCCATCCCTACGACTGCCCTATCATCTCATCTGAAGTCCCATCCCTACGACTGCCCTATCATCTCATCTGAGGTCCCATCCCTACGACTGCCCTATCATCTCATCTGAGGTCCCATCCCTACAACTGCCCTATTATCGCCTGTTGCTGCCCCCCTGCCCAGATTCCTGGCCCACTACTGACCCACTACTGGCCCACTACTGACCCACTACTGACCCACTACTGGCCCACTACTGACCCACTACTTGCCCTATGACAACTCCTAATCCCCCTGGACAATTGCTTTCCTACGCTGGACTATTTGAACTTTCTGACACTAAATAAGATTCATGCATTATCATACTGGATATGTAACCATCCCACCTCTTTGTAACATGCACCTCCGGTGGCTTTAAACACCATGTTCTTTTCTCTACACCTGACTAACTTATTCATTCATCATGTAAACAGACCTTACTGTCCTGTACTGACCCTGGGCAGATGGGTCAGGCCCTTGAGTTGTGGATCTGCTCGAGGTTTCTTCCTACATGTTTCCTCGCCCCTGTTAATCATGGGCCTTCTCTGATTGTTTAACACTCTGTAAAGCGGCATGAGACATGTGCAATGTTTTGTGCTAAGTGATATTAAATTGAAATTGAAATTAAATTAGCAGAGACATCAGTGGAATCATTCACTAATTAAAAAAGGCAAAGGACTTGAAAGGACCTTTAGTTCCTATACATCCAGCAAAAACATTTGACCTATTTTCATAACTTTGCAATATTACAAATGGATGCAATAATATAATTTAAATCATTATTCATTCTCTGTTCACTAATCTAAAACATTTTCACCGCTGAACACAAAACCAGATAACTCAGTTATGAGTAAGATTATTTATCGTTTAACGATGTAGGCTAAAGAGCTATGTGGTGAATGTTAGGTGATGTTAGGGTGTCTAATTTCATTCCAATTTCACAATGACAATGGAGGATAGCCTGGTTACACTAGACCACTTCTCAAATCTCAATTGCTAACAGGTTCATCTGGCTTCTCCCAGGCTACATGGAAGATGTTCTGACGAAGAATCTGTTGTCACCATCATTACCAGAGCCAATTCAGCCAAGTTCAAATTGAACTATTAAAAAAAATGAACTTGGTGGATGGTCTATCGCATAAATGCATTTCAAGAATGAAATGTGGTTAAAAGTAACGAGTACTTCATGCTCATATTTAAAATGTAGTGGAGTCAAAAGTACAGTATTTGTCTTTCAAATGTAGTGGTTATGAGTTTCCAAAAATATTAATACTCAAGTAAAGTACAGATACTCAAAAATCATACTTAAGTACAGTAATCAAGTAAATGTAGGCTACTTATAATGTCCACCCATGGTTGACAGTTAACTTTCTGGAACAACTAAAAGTCCCAGGCTATTGTAATGTTCATATTATATTATCATACTATGTGGACTGTTACTGTTTTAGACTTGATTTAGATTTAGTGTTATTTAGTATAATTTCTATTTTAGTATATTCTTTATCTTCTAGCCTACTGTCCTTATTGCTTAGTTGTGTTTTTAATATTATATACTTGTATTACTTTTTCTGCTGTTAGTGAATGTTGTGTGTGGTGTCTGTATGCTCTTGAGACCTTGAATTTCCCCTTGTATCTATCTATTTGTCGCTTTGGCAAACCATGACAGAGCGCTCTCCTTATCGGAGGCCACGCCCTCTGAGGCGGCTGTCACATGATCCTGGAGTAAGGGGAAAAACAGCAACTGAACTGGTACCAATGAATGCTTGAGATTAATCATGAATGAGGACTACTACCTGGAGCTTTGTGAAAACCCTGTGCAATTCGAACATGCTTCCAGTGTCAACAACGTGTTTTTCGACGAGGCAAATAAACAGGTAACGTTAGCTGTGCGCAAAACCTGCTGTACTCAAGTTAGCCATTTCCTGCTAGCTAGCTGGTGTGCTAACCTACACAGTGAGCTAACTTATCTGTCTACTTTTGTTAGCTAATTTTATCGTGACAGCCAGCCTCTTTCATTGATATATTTTCACCAAGTCACCGTATATTTCTGTCATACATAAAAGTAAAGAAAAGACGCAGCAATCCTATCATCACGTACACACTCACCGTTAACTCGATGACCGAAAGGGCCTGACCCTGTGCAACTAGGTAGCCACTTACTCAACCTGCAGACAACTTCGGAACTTGTCTTGATTAAAAGATGCATAGCCTGATACTGCCCCTCACTCAACACCGTTGACCATTGTCGAACCGTGCTGAAGCTCTAGCTAGGACGTGCATCATGAGAAAGTGTTATTGTGTTCCCTGATGTTCGCAACACAACGCTGACATGTCACTGTACTTAATCAACCTGTCGATAATGTTAAAGTGAACTGTAGAAATGTGATGGTGTCTATATCAGGTGTTTGTAAAGTGAACTGTAGAATTGTGATGGTCTCGATCAGGTGTTTGCGGTGCGATCTGGAGGAGCCACAGGTGTTGTGGTTAAAGGTCCAGATGACAAAAACTCGGTGGCATTCAGGTATGTCGACACATGACATTCAATTTGTGTTTTTTTTTTTTTTACCAACTAACACTAAAAACCCGTGAAGCTAAAGTTTGTTACAATCCACAGAATGGATGACAAAGGCGAGGTGAAGTGCATCAAATTCTCTCTCGGAAATAAGATCTTAGCTGTTCAGAGGACTCCAAAATCAGTGGTAAGTCTTTGGAAAGAAATTATAGTTATTTGCATAGACTGAATATTGTGTATTGCTTTGTGTAGATTATTGTAGTTTATGTTTTGCAGTATATTGCAGTTAACTTGTCCACTGCGTTGTGTTAATGGAACCATCCTCATGCTGGACATTGTGTTAATGAAATCGTAAATCACATTTAAAATTATATGAGGTCAAATGTATTCAATTATGTCTGTCTCTCCCTTCCAGGACTTTATCAACTTTATTCCTGATTTTCCACACATAGAATTCTCTCATGAGTGCAAGGTATTGTATCATTTCTGAATAACAAGTGCATAAGATTGACATAATGAGTGTGTGTAGTCACTGGAACAGCTTGTGTGTCTTCCTGCAGACTAAAAACGCAAGCGTGCTGGGCTTCTGTTGGACAAACTGGAATGAGATTGTGTTCATCACAGACCAAGGAATCGAGTTCTACCAGGTAACACCATAGGAACATCTGACATCTGACTAACACCATAGGAACATCTGACTGACCAAAGTGATAACATATGAGTGTAACATATAAGTGGTAATGCAATGCTGAAGGATCTTTAATTGTCATGCTGTATTGAAATAAGTGTGTATTATGAAAAGAATCTTTAAACACAGCATCACGAGGGGCGCCGTGGCGCGGCTAGTTACGCCGTCCTTACCATTTTCAGGTCCATGGGCCCACAGGGACCTGGGTTTGAGTCCGGCGCTGGTCATTTCCTAATCCCACCCCATCTCTCTCCCCTGCTGTCATTTCCCAATCCCACCCCATCTCTCTCTCCCACTCCCTTCCTGTTGCTCTTTCCACTGTCCTGTCAGATTAAGTATATATACTCTTTTGATCCCGTGAGGGAAATTTGGTCTCTGCATTTATCCCAATCCGTGAATTAGTGAAACACACTTAGCACAGCAGTGGTGGAATGTAACGAAGTACAAATACTTCGTTACTGTACTTAAAATAAATTTTCCACGTGTTTGTACTTTACTTAAGTAAAATTTATAGTGCATACTTTTGACTTTTACTTAGTTACATTTTACAGCAATTATCTGTACTTTTACTCCTTTTACTGTACATTTCTACAACACCATCGTTCCTTTTTCACGATACATTTTATGATCAGTTTTTTTTCTCTGACAAACACGTTTGTTTTACCGGGGTTGCTACCAAAGATTCTGGCGCTTCGTGCATTCTTAGAAACATAAGCTTCTAGTCTAGACCAGGCAAAGCGTGAGCTTGTAGCCATCTGCATTCGGTAGGCTATATTCACCAGACCCATGGCTACACTGTACATGCAACTGTGTTCTGTGCCTTTCTCTGTCTGTTATCTGCAGCGTTAGGGCCTCCTCTCCGATGAGATTGCTATCCGCGGATCAGCGAAGTTACAGGCTATGCCCATGCTTCTGTCACACGTCTGATCATTTGCGGCACAAATGAATGGTAGACTATTAATGAACCGGTGGCCGGAAAAAACGTAACATTTTCCAGATTAGGAAATATTCCTTAATTGTGTGTGATTAAATAAAGATGCATAGCCTACAATTGGGGGTAGTAACGTGAGCGCCATTCAATGTCTATCGCGTCTGCGCAAGTGAAACTGAACTTAATCATAAAGACACCTTTCTCAGCAACTTTTCTGTTCAATCAGCATAATTGGCATTACGATCCACCCGACGTTTCCCTTGTCTACCCCGTTAAACTTCAGGCTCTCCTGTTTTGCTGAATGATATTACTCAGCAGATCACCCTAGTAGATAACCAGAATTACAGTCTCTAGAATTGTAGGTCAGAATGTAAACTGGGCCACAGATGGTAAGCACAATTGCATTAATTTAAAACTATCTAGTCGAAAGTATAACCTAAAACTAGCTTAATTAAAATGCCACAGCCCATACTGATTTTTCCTTTTAGAATATAGATATTAAGAGAATAAATCATTATGCAAATACTTTTAATACTTAAAGTACATTTAAAAGCAGGTACGTTTTACTTTTACTTAAGTAGGGTTGTCATTGTGGTACTTTTACTTTTACTAAAGGAAATATTTCTCTGTGTATTTGTACTTTTACTTAAGTACTGAGGTTCAGTACTTCCTCCACCACTGGGGTCTTGCCAGACAAGCGCACCCTAAAGCTGTTGAAGAGTCAGAGCATCAATGTGAACTGGTACATGTACTGCCCTGAAGCAGCAGTCCTTCTTCTGTCCACCACGGTCCAGGGAAACGTGCTGCAGCCCTTTGCCTTCAAAGTGAGTACCCTCTCTTACAAGCACCTTCAGACCTCATTCTGCTATGATACCTGTTCTGCTGTTTTATTGGCATGAACTGTGTTGTAGGTCTTATGAGATCACACTTCCCACCCTCAACAATTAGTGAAAAATAATTTTGGCACAACTGATCTTAATGTGTATGTGGATTAGGGGTGGAACGGTACACAGAAGTCACAAGTTTGGTACAATGGAGGGAAAAGCAAAACAAAAATGCAGAAAGCAATTTTTTATTGTACATGTCTCAGGCTGTACCACCTAGTGTCATACAAACTCTCCCCTGAGCTATCAGCTAAAACAACAACTACCCCACATCATCTCCAGACTCCATCTGTAACTTGTAAACAAAATAAGACAATCAGCTATAAAACTGAAAATAGGCCTACAGCATCTCTTATTTATGAAAGAGCAAATTACATAGAATAATGATTTTTAAAAATCCACTTAGGCGAGACCTTCAACATCCGTGTTTGGTTGGATATGGAGGGGTCTACAGTTTGCCTCAATATTTTTCAGTGTGTGTACAGTAATAAACTACCAACTGTGAAAATTTCACACTATTTTGCCTTCTTTTAAAAAAAAAACGAAATTGGTCCTTTCGTTTCATAAACAGACTACAACTAGAAGTCACGTGACTTTATCCTTCAACGTTACTCACCGTAGCATGGTTTGTTTATTAGCCTGGTTAGCGTTGACACTTTCTTCATGCACTTAACACTGCCAGCTCTTCATGTGAGACGTTACAAGTTACCCTAACATAAAGGTAATCATCATCACATGATTTACATCGCTTCCTGTCATTACAGAATAATTTTAAGCCGTAGGTTTTGGCCCTATTTGTGTGTGTTTCTAAAGGCTGGTAAAGTAAATCCCTGTAGGAAGAAGGTACATCTGGGTGATGGTGTCGGGTATATGTTAGCATGTTCGATGTATTTCCACTCACTGCTGAACTGCTGAACAACGCCGACACAGTTTCGTCTTATCCACCACTCTCTCGCCTGTACTACTGTAACTGAAGTTCTCAAACTTACAATCTGAAAGAGTCCAGCGGGTCCTCTGCTGCTATCTCTGACTGACTGACTCAACCGTCCACCTGATAAAAAAAAAAAAAAAACATAGGCGGCAATCAGAGCTAAGGCGGGGCTAACCGTTTTGGTTCAACACGAATACATGTACCGTTCCACCCCTAATGTGTGTGCTCTGTCTGGGTTCACATCTAGCCACAGTAGCTCTGAGGGTCCTTCCACTTGATATAGAACCTGTTATGGTGCCTCACTGTCTGTGTTGTGTCTTCAGAGTGAACCTGTTATGGTGCATCACTGTCTGTGTTGTGTCTTCAGAGTGAATCTGTTATGGTGCATCACTGTCTGTGTTGTGTCTTCAGAGTGAACCTGTTATGGTGCCTCACTGTCTGTGTTGTGTCTTCAGAGTGAACCTGTTATGGTGCCTCACTGTCTGTGTTGTGTCTTCAGAGTGAACCTGTTATGGTGCCTCACTGTCTGTGTTGTGTCTTTAGAGTGAACCTGTTATGGTAATAATAATAATAATAATAATAATAAAGCTTTATTTGTATAGCACCTTTCATACACAGAATGCAGCTCAAAGTGCTTTACATTTGAAGCATGTAACACAATAATAGTCAGTCAGTCATTATCAATCACTTTTCTTTTTGCTGTTTATGTTATACTCAGCAACATATCAAAAATATAGAAAATGACGTCATAAGACTGGCAGCCTTAACCCTCTTACCCCCCACAAGCACCATATGGCAACTGTGGCAAGGAAAAACTCCATATTCCAGGAAGAAACCTTGAGCAGAACCTGACTTAATAGGGGGAGCCCATCCGCTTCTGGCTGGCTAAGCCCTCAATAGTAGCAGATGTAGAATAATCTGAAAATGTAGTCTACAGGATAAGATGAGTTAACTAAAAGCTTTCCTGTACAGGTATGTTTTCAGATCTTTTTAAAATATTTACTGAACTCGCCTGCTTGATGTACAGAGGCAGGGTGTTCCATAGTTTGGGGGCATAATGGATAAAGCGCAGCTTCTCCACTTTGTTTGTGGAGCACTTTGGGTGCGATTAAAAGATTAGAATTGGATGATCTAAGTTTCCTTTGTGGTTGATAAGATATTAAAAGCTCAGAGATATATGAAGGTGCTATGCCATTCAGAGCTTTGTAAGTAATTAACATAACCTTAAAATCAATTCTATAGGAAATAGGGAGCCAGTGCAGTTCAGCCAACACAGGGGTGATGTGTTCTCTTTCTTAGTCTTAGTTAAAAAAGTCTAGCCATGAGAGTTCTGTATGAGTGCCAATTTCTTTAGATGTTTTGGGAAGACCAGTGAAAAGTGCATTGCAGTAGTCTAACCTGCTAGTGATAAAGGCGTGAATTAGCTTTTCTGCATCTTGTTGAGTTAAAAGGGGCGCACTTTGGCAATGTTTCTCAAGTGGAAATAGGCTGTCTGAGTAACTTTACTGATATGGGGCTTAAAACTTAACTCTGCATCTAAGATGACACCCGAGGCTTGTTACTTTTGGTTTGACCTGGTGTGCCAAGTTCCCCAGATTACTAAGAATAATATCTGGCTTTAGTTTTGGTCCAACCAGAAGTACCTCTGTTTTGTCATCATTTAGTTTCAAAAGTTTTGCTCATCCACTGATTAATGGAGGTTAGGCATGCAGTGAGGGAGCAAAGGCCATCTGGGTTAGTTGGCTCCACAGAAAGATACAATTGGGTATCATCTATGTAGCTGTGGAAGTTTACATTATGCTGACTTATGGCGTTTCCCAATGGGAGCATATATAGAGAAAATAGCAGGGGACCAAGGCAGCTCCCCTGGGCCACACCAAAAGGCAAGTCATGTTTTTCAGATACATGATCTCCTAGACTGATATAAAAATCTCTGCCAGTAATGTAGGTTTGAAACCAGTTTAGAGCATTATCAGAGAGACCCACCCACTTTGCAAGGCGGTGAATTAGGATGCTATGATCAATGGTGTCAAATGCGCACTCAAATCCAGAAGAATAAGGATTGAGACTTTGTTTGAGTCGGTAGCTAGTCTGAGATCATTGACTATCTTTACTAGAGCCGTTTCTGTGCTGTGATTTGATCTAAAACCTGATTGGAATTTTTCAAGGATACTGTTTTTAGTTGAGGAAGGTATTTAACTGATTGCAAACAACTTTTTCAAGTACTTTGCTCAAAAAACGATAGATTTGATATAGGCCTGTAGTTGCTCAGATTGGCATGGTCAAGTTTTGACTTTTTTAAGTAAAGGTTTCACAACAGCGGTTTTAAAAGCAGTTGGAAATATACCTGTTTCTAATGAGGTATTTATTACCTTGAGAAAAAAAGGGAGCTAAGCCATCATATACTTTTTTGAGGAATGTAGTAGGGTTGGATCTAAAACACATGTTGAAGAGCGGTTTGAGTTATAATTTTACCAAGCTCAGATTGAGTAATAGTGCTAAAGGACCTTAATTTTGGGGGCTGTTTTTGGGTGTACTATCAAACATATTACTTGTGTTACCAATAGCCTCCCTTATAGAAATGACTTTGTTTTGAAGAAGTCTGCAAATTCTTAGCATCTTAGAGAGGATGCCTGACTGAGTGTGTCAAAAGGTGTTTGATGCAATAGCCTATCAATGGTAGAGAACAACACCCTAGAGTTTCCACTGTTTTCAGCAATTACCTTAGAGAAGTGGTTCCTCCTCTCATTCGAATAGCTCTATTATAATTTGCAATTTTTTCTTTTAGAATGGCACGGTGAACCTGTAACTTAGTTTTTTCTCCATGTTCTCTCAGCTTTCCTACATGATCTTTTTAGATCATGGATATTTTCATTCATCAAGGTGTCAGTTTGCTACAGGGCCTTTTTTTTTGTCTTTAAGGGTGCCACTCTGTCAAAGCAGAGGCGCCCTAATTCACGATTAAGAGCCTCTACCATTTGATCAATGGGATGATGTAAAATATCTAAATTTATGGAGTCTATAAGAGCTATGAACTGCTGTTCTGCTCTAATGTCAAGTCATGATTTGATTGCAATTTTAGGGATGAATTTTTGGAGTATGTAGTACAATATTAAAAGATACACAATGATGATCAGACATATTTATATCATTTTACTGATAAGTCTGTGACTTCTATCCCTCTGGAAATGACTAGATCGAGGGGTGTTGCCAAGGTTGTGGGTGGGTCCTGTAACATGCTGCTTTAGCTCTAAACTGTCCAACACATTAAGGAACTTACTGGCTTTAGCATCAGTTGTCTTATTGACATGAATATTGAAGTCGCCATTTACAATTATCCGATCATAGCTAGTGATGATGGCGACATAAGTTCAGAAAACTGGTGCAGAAAGCCAGTCCATAGTTTAGGAGGGAAGCGGTATAAGGTTAATAGAAATACAACTGGGTCAGCCTTCAGAGTGAGGGCAATATACTCAAAGGAAAGCGAATTAAGCCAAAGTTGACTTCGTGTGCAACTATATTTGTTTGAGAGAATGGAGGCAATTCCACCACCTCGTTTGCCTTGTCTAATTGAGTGGAAGAAATTATAATTTGGGGGACAAGTCTCAACAAGAACAGCTTAAGCTGTCTGAAGTCAACCAGGTTTCAACAAGAAACAGAAAATCCAATTTTTTTCACTAATAAAATCATTGATTGCAAAGGTTTTGGTAGTAAGTGCACCTATATTTAGTAAACCCATGTTAGCTGAAAATGCCTCTGGCTTTTGAGGGAATATGCTGAGGTATGGAAAGAATATTTGTTAGGTTTCTAGTTTTTAAATTTGTCTTTTCTTTTTACTATCGTTGGGTAGAAATCAGCGTTGGAATAGAACTATAAGCATAAGTCATGCTATTGCATGACACAGCTTGATCTATGGTAGTAGTATTGTATGTTACCCTGCAGAAAACATTCTCAGACCCATCCACATGTATAATGCCATTGAATCAATACCTGGGGCATTGAATCTGTAATATTTTCTACAGAATGTCAATGTCTCAGTGTGGGGGCCATGTTGTCAGAGAGTAGCCTGGCTCCATGTTGGTTTGGGTGGAGACCATCAGCTTCAGCATACTGGGCCTCTCCCAGAACAAGCCCCAGTTGTTGACATAGGGGATGCTTAGGGAGGCGCAGTAGCGTTTGAGCCAGGTGTGGAGATCGAACAGTCTGGACCATCTCTCAGCACCTTTTCTGTAGGTAGGGAGAGGCCCAGAGATGACAAAGCGTTTTTTTCTGTGCCCATCAGAGTGGTGATGAGAGTTTTGTAGTTTTTTTCTGCAGTGCTACTGACTGCTTATCTCTGATGTCGTTAGGTGCCCAATGTCATGATGTTGTTGACCTTGGTGTGGCCGGCCCAGGATGCTTGGGAGTTTCTGCTGGATGTCAAGGACCTTGGCACCAGGGGAAGCAAGTAGACCTTGGAGGGACAGCTACATGATGGGGAATGCAGAGGTCTCTAACCATGGAACTGCCCGATGACCAGGGTGGAGGTTGATGAGGTCGGGGAGGAGGAGGGTGGGGGCCGACTTTGAGGAGGACCAGGATGGTTGTCTCAGGGGCTGGAGGGGCTCCTCATCCCTCGGTCAGAATGGCATAGCGATTTTCCAGTCGTATAGGTTGGGCTGGGCCTGAGTGCCGTCGGACCCGTCTGCGTGCTTGTGATGCTTGCTTCTCGCCATGGCTCAGGCTGGTGTGGAGTGGAGCTGGCCAGCAGAGCAGGCTTGGTTCTCAGCAGAGGCGGGGAGAGGCAACAGGGACAGAAGTTGCATTAGTGCATGGCATGGTTAAAGTATTGGAGGACAGAGTGAAATCAGGGCATCTGGCATTTGTGTGTGTAAGAGAGGTAGCGTTACTTCACGGAGAGAAAGGTGTCGAGGAACTGTTCATCCTTCTCAATCTGATGGAGGAATTAGCTATTCTGGCTTGAGTTCCACTATCTTTTAGCTGAGAAGGGCCTTGAGTCGCAGCCTGGTGCACAGCTGAGGGGAGCATCGTGTAATGGCGGGCTGCGCCGGTGTCAACTGTTTTTTTAAGCGTTTGTTTGCTAGTTGGCTAGCAACAGCGATATCGTGCAGTTCCTTGATAACTTCGAACACAGGTGGCGGGTAAGTAATCTGAGAAGATCTCACTTTTATATTGAGTCACTAGTTTTGAGAGGCGTTAGAAGGAATTTGATGCTTTCTTCTTCCAGATATCGTTTCCTTGGCCCGGTATTATTTGCAGCCCTGCTCATGGTGTGTCTCTTCTGTGTTGTCTCTTCAGAGTGGAACCATGGCCAAGATGTCCAAATTTGAAATCGAGTTGCCTGTGGTCCCCAAACCTGCCAAGCTCAGCCTCTCGGAGAGAGATATTGCGGTGTCCAGCATGTAAGGCCCCTGTGTGATGCTCTTTTCTCTAACTGTGGATCTGCATGAGAGGGCCCTGTGTGGATCTGCATGAGAGGGCCCTGTGTGATGCTCTTACACAGTTACTCTTCTATCTCTACACAAACGGCTAGTGTCTGTCTGTTACAAGTCTGAAAATCAAATATTCCAAAACCAAAACATACCTGATGGCACCATACTTGTTTTTTTGTACCATTTATGGAGCTGCTTGTCCATGAAAAGTGAAAAGTTGACTCTGTTTCAGATATGGCGAGCTGTATGTGATGTACCTGAAGCATCACTCCAGAACCACCAACAGTCCTGGAGCTGAGGTGGTGCTTTATCACCTGCCCAGGTAAGAGCACTCTCTCTATAGTGCTTCATCACCTGCTCAGGTAAAAGCACATTCTCAATAGTGTTTTATCACTTGCTCAGGTAAAAGCACTCTCTCTATAGTGCTTCATCACCTGCTCAGGTAAAAGCACTCTCTCTATAGTGCTTCATCACCTGCTCAGGTAAAAGCACATTCTCAATAGTGTTTTATCACCTGCTCAGGTAAGAGCACTCCCTCTATCCTCTATCCTATGTAAAAGGAGGGTGGAGGGTGGAGGACGCTCATATGTAAAAGGAGGGTGGAGGCTGTTCTCCATCATCTCACTGTTCTCCATGTCTGTGTTCTCCATCATCTCACTGTTCTCCATGTCTGTTCTCCATCATCTCACTGTTCTCCATGTCTGTTCTCCATCACCTCACTGTTCTCCATGTCTGTTCTCCATCACCTCACTGTTCTCCATGTCTGTTCTCCATTACCTCTGCGTAGGGAAGGAGCCTGTAAGAAGACCCATGTGCTGAAGCTTAATACTACGGGCAAATTTGCACTGAATGTGGTGGATAATTTGGTGGTGGTTCATCATCAGAGTTCACAAGTGAGTAATGTGTGTGTGTGTGTGTGTGTGTGTGGCACTTGCCAGTCATTTGGTTCGTAGCTCGGAGTTTCTCATGTTTGGGAAATGTGTCTTCAGTCATTAGCTGCGCCATGTATGCAGGGTGGACAGACCCGGAATGTTCATGTAACAGACCAGGAATGTTTTTGTAAGCGGGGTGGACATTGGGCTTAACAGACCCGGAATGTTCATGTAACAGACCAGGAATGTTCATGTAAAAGACCCAGAATGTTCATGTAACAGACCAGGAATGTTTTTGTAAGCAGGGTGGACATTGGGCTTAACAGACCCGGAATGTTCATGTAACAGACCAGGAATGTTCATGTAAAAGACCCAGAATGTTCATGTAACAGACCAGGAATGTTTTTGTAAGCAGGGTGGACATTGGGCTTAACAGACCCGGAATGTTCTTCCTCATTCCATCAGTAATAAGGAAGCTTGTGGCCACTGTGATTTAAAGTCCAGATTCAACTAGATTTCCGCAGGGGAAACTCCATGCTCCTTGCCTTGCCACGCTAGAAACGTATGCCTGCTGTGCAACCTCTCTGCACGCTCAACTCAATCAGCGCCTAGAGCAGTGTAGGTCCTACTGAGTAGTGAATCACTGAGTAGTGTACTGAATCAGTGCCTAGAGCAGAGTAGGTCCTACTGAGTAGTGAATCAGTGAGTAGTGTACTGAATCAGTGCCTAGAGCAGAGTAGGTCCTACTGAGTAGTGAACTGAATCAGTGCCTAGAGCAGTGGTCCTACTGAGGTGAACTGAATCAGTGCCTAGAGCAGAGTAGGTCCTACTGAGTAGTGAACTGAATCAGTGCCTAGAGCAGTGTAGGTCCTACTGAGTAGTAAACTGAATCAGTGCCTAGAGCAGAGTAGGTCCTACTGAGTAGTAAACTGAATCAGTGCCTAGAGCAGAGTAGGTCCTACTGAGTAGTAAACTGAATCAGTGCCTAGAGCAGAGTAGGTCCTACTGAGTAGTGAACTGAACCTTCTTAGATGACTAAGAGACTGGAGCTGTTTGGTTTTAACTGAAGTCTGTGCTTTTTCTGCTCCAGACCTCCATTATATTTGACATCAAGTTACAAGAGCCAGACTGTGCTGTGAATGTCCATCAGCCTGTCCTCCCTGCCCGCTCCATCCACCCTTACAGGATCCCTCGGACAGGTGCGCACCCACCTTTATACACACACACACACACACACACACACACACACACACACACACACACACACACACACACACACATTCAACATAGACAGTTCACTCGCCCAGTAAAGTTCTTTGGGTAGCCAAAGCAGTTGCTCATGTAGATCTCATTTACATTTGCATATTTAAATCACTTTAGCAGATCGTAAATGTGTCTTGAACATGTAATGCCCCGCTATGGTAGGATCTGAGGATCTAATGCCCTGCTATGGTAGGATCTGAGGATCTAATGCCCCCGCTATGATAGGATCTGAGGATCTAATGCCCCGCTATGGTAGGATCTGAGGATCTAATGCCCCCGCTATGATAGGATCTGAGGATCTAATGCCCCGCTATGGTAGGATCTGAGGATCTAATGCCCCGCTATGGTAGGATCTGAGGATCTAATGCCCCCCGCTATGATGGGATCTGATCTCCACCAACAGGGAGCAACATTCTAAGAATCTATGTGGTGATCTATCCAGTTTCAGTTCTCCATCATTGATGTTGTGACAGCCTGACGTTGTCATACTCAAATTCTCGTCAGAATATGAGCCTGATACTGCTCCATTGGGACGTAATTATGGGGTGGAAAGGCTAGGCAATCAAGGACAAGGGTAGATGGAGGAGAAATCAAAAATAATAAATAAAAAGTTCTATGGAGATGTGCAAAAGTTGGAGAAAGTCAGATATGTGTGTGTGTGTGTGTGTGTGTGTGTGTGTGTGTGTTTTGACGTGTGATGAAATAAGAAAATAAATAAAAGGTCTGTAGCATAGGGTGAGGGATGTAAAAGTGCTAAAAGTCTTGTAGGTGTGTGTGTGTGTGTGTTTTCCAACATCTCAACTTTGGCCAAAGTTTTCAGAAATAATAGTTTTCAGTGATAAAACCTCATTGAAATAATATGCATTTTCCATATGGGGGGAAGCTATCTGTCTCCTTTTAGCCACAGCGTTTTTGTTGCAAACATAATCAACCTAAGTGTGCTCAGATGACGTGATGGACGACGCGCTGTTGCTCACCTGTCCATCATCGTAAAGCCCGATTTGATTGGTCCGCCAGATTTGGGGCGAGCATAGTTGCTCCACAACAGAGCAATGCCAGACCGAACTTCCCGACCTCAAATGTTTGGCTGGCACCCAGGCTGGTTGTGACATGTTTCAGTAAGGAATTTGCATGATACTGCACTCATAATACTTATATGATATGTAAAATAGCCACTTTAACGTGAGGTCTGTTTCACTAATAGAATTTATATGACATGTATGTATGTACATGTATGTATGTATGTATGTATGTATGTATGTATGTATGTATTTATATGTTGTGGATGTACTTATATGTGTAAAATAGCCACTTTAATATGAGGTCTGTTTCACTAATAGAATTTATATTATGTGTGTATGTATGTATGTGTGTGTGTGTGTGTGTGTGTATGTATGTATGTATGTATGTGTGTGTATGTATGTGTGTGTGTGTGTGTGTGTGTAAAACAGCCTCTTTAACGTGACGTCTGTTTCTGTTTCACTTTCCCAGGTCCTGCTGCAGCCCCTAGCCAAGCACCAGTGGCCTGTGAGCTGTGTATCTTTTCTGACTTGACGCACGCACGCACGCACAGACACACAGACACACAGACACTGGGTTTGTAACATTGTAACTCTTTCCACCACTTTGAGCGGGGATGTTGGTTAATCATCAAAGAAAATGCTGCTGCATACAAAATAGATGTAGTGAGTGTGATGTATTTCTAATGGAGTGCTGTTTAGTTGTGAGGTGGCCATCTCATCCTGCTGTTAGCTTTCCTGAACTCTAAACCCAAAGACTCGTCCACCTGGAGTGTGTTTCAGCCCGACATCATCATCAGCGCCAGTGAAGGTGAGCAGGGTTTCATTTCCTGATTTGGATGTTTAAATGCTCCATTAGCTCCCATGTTAATGTATTGTAGGTGCTTTAGTTTGGTGCCGAGAGCGCTTATTACTCACTGTGTGTCTGCCAGGGGGATAGTATACTACTCAGGGGGATAGTATACTACTCAGGGGGATAGTATACTACTCATGGGGCAGCTGTGGCCTACTGGTTAGCGCTTCGGACTTGTAACCGGAGGGTTGCTGGTTCAAACCCCAACCAGTAGGCACGGCTGAAGTGCCCTTGAGCAAGGCACCTAACCCCTCACTGCTCCTGGGTGCCGCTGTTGTAGCAGACATCTCAACAGTCAGCTTAGTGTGTGTGGCCACCTCACTGTGTGTTCACTGTGTGCTGAGTGTGTTTCACTAATTCTTGGGAACAGAGACCAAATTTCCCCTCACAGGATCAAAAAGAGTATATATACCATGGCTTATTACTCACAGGGGATGCCAGGAACAGTACACTCACCCGTGTTGTTCATTCACATGCTGCTTTCATCTGAGAAACAATCTGAATGTGCTGAATGAGATATCCTCTAACTGTACTGAATGGAGTGTCCTGTGTGTGTCATGTGTGTGTCATGTGTGTGCAGGTTATCTGTGGTACTGAATGGAGTGTCCTGTGTGTGTCCTGTCTGTGTCCTGTGTGTATCATGTGTGTGCAGGTTATCTGTGGTACTGAATGGAGTGTCCTGCGTGTGTCCTGTGTGTGCAGGTTATCTCTGGTACCTGAAGGTGAAGCTGCAGCCGACGCTGAACCTCCTGCAGGACAAGGGCAAGCTGATGGACTTCCTGTTGCGCAGACGCGACTGCAAGATGGTCATCCTGTCCGTGTGCTCCCAGAGTAAGACTCCTTAGTTGCTAACTCAGTCCCGCGGCATCTTCACAAACCCTCCGTATTCATTGGCTTTTAACTGAGGTTTATTCATTAGAACTGATTGTTAGACATAAACCTGCATTTCTATTTCTATAACTTTATCTATGTAAGTATAATGATGTATAAGGTCCTCATATTCTCATTATTTCCACAGACCTCTGAAGTTCACCTACAAAAAAGAACCTAAGCTGCCATCTTTGCCCATATAAGGAGATCCGGATGTTAATTGAAGCTACCTATGTAGTTCTGGGTTAGTTCTGGGTTAGCTCTGGGGTAGTTTGCCGTCTTAACATACTGAAGATCACAGGAGCCACTCGAAGGCAGAGGTCAAAAGTGTGTTGAGCAAAACGTCTGCATTTCAGACTTCTTCCCTGCGAGAGTTTAACAGGTGCGATAATTCAAAACCCCCATGTTATTTTCCCATAGGAAAAAAAAATGCAAGATACCGGATCTCAAAGATGGCAGCTTTTTTGTAGGCGAACTTCAGAGGCCTATAGTTTTGCAGTATGTTGATGTGCATGTTGATGTCTGTGTTGTGTTGATGTGGAGATACATTTGGCTGTGGTGCTACTTCTAAAGGCTGATGTACCGTAATATATGAAATGTGCCACCACCTGTGGCATACGGACTGATCTGGTCTCTTCCTGTCCTAGTGTTGGTGGGTGATGACTTCCTGTTGTAGTGTTGGTGGGTGATGAGAACTGGTCTCTTCCTGTTCTAGAGTTGGTGGGTGATGATATTTGGTCTCTTCCTGTTGTAGTGTTGGTGGGTGATGACTTCCTGTTCTAGTGTTGGTGGGTGATGACTGATGAGATTTGGTCTCTTCCTGTTGTAGTGATGGTGGGTGATGAGATCTGGTCTCTTCCTGTTGTAGTGTTGGTGGGTGATGACTTCCTGTTGTGGTGTTGGTGGGTGATGACTTCTTGTTGTAGTGTTGGTGGGTGATGACTGATGAGATCTGGTCTCTTCCTGTTGTAGTGATGGTGGGTGATGACTTCCTGTTGTAGTGTTGGTGGGTGATGACTTCCTGTTCTAGTGTTGGTGGGTGATGACTGATGAGATTTGGTCTCTTCCTGTTGTAGTGATGGTGGGTGATGACTGATGAGATCTGGTCTCTTCCTGTTGTAGTGTTAGTGGATGATGACTTCCTGTTGTAGTGTTGGTGGGTGATGACTTCCTGTTCTAGTGTTGGTGGGTGATGACTGATGAGATCTGGTCTCTTCCTCTTGTAGTGTTGGTGGGTGATGAGAAGGGCAGTCTTCCTGTGGTGGCCATTGTGTTTGACAAACTCAACCAGGTCTACAAAGAATACCTAGAGGCAGAGCAGTCCTACACTGCGGTAAGTAGTGTAATCTAGTGTGTGTGTGTGTGTGTGTGTGTGTGTGTGTGTGTGCACAGTCTTACACTGTGTGTGCAGTCGTACATTGTGGTAAGTAGTGCATTCATCATTATTGATTGCATTTTTACAATATGCATGCATGTGTTTGTATTTTTGTGTGCATTAATGTGCTAACTAATTTGAAAATTCACTGCATAGTTTTAGATTGTATAGTGTTCTTCAGCTACATGTGACTACAACGCCTCTTACTACCGCACAGCAGATGGTGTAGTGTGTGTGTGTGTGTGTGTGTGTGTGTGTGTGTGTGACTTGTTTAAAAACGCCTCTCACTACCTCACAGGCGATGGAGTCAGGTCCCAGCAGATCCAATTCGTCCTATAAGCGACCGATGAGGACGCAGGCCGTCATCGACCAGTCGGACATGTACACTCATGTCCTCTCGGCCTTCACGGAGCGCAAGGTCACTTACCTGGAAGTTCTCTTTAATTTCTTCCATTTCCTGTAACTCATTCAGCTGAATATTTGTGTTCTGTGGAATTTACAGGAACCTGACCAGTTTTAATCAGATTTAGAATTTCTATATTATCTAAAGCAAATTAAAAAATGTTTTCTGTTTCCTGTTTAACAGGGTGTCTCCCATAAGTTTATCATTGCTGTTCTGATGGAGTACATCCGGTCCCTTAACCAGTATCAGATCACTGTGCAGGTACGTCACCCAGAGTCACTAGAATTCCTTTGATCATGGTGCACAATGGCTAATGGCACGGTAACAAAAGCACCTCTGTCATAATGTACCAACGTATTCAGTATTCAGTCCCCATTATTTGTTTAATATTCTTTCAACAATATCGCCACTTAAGAAACAACAGCTGCTCAGTGCAACCCGGGTTAGCCAGTTACCTGGCTTGGTTACTCTTAAAGTGACCCGGGTTAGCCAGCACTAACGCACCTCTGATTGACAGCGTTAACGCTCTGGGGTGCGATTCCCAAAACCATAGTTGCTAACTTAGTTGGCAACTTTGTTGGTTGCAATGCAATTTCCCATTGCCAACCAACTAAGTTGCTAACGGGTTAGCAACTATGGTTTTGGGAAACGCACCTCTGATTGACAGTGCTAACGCTCTGATTGACAGCGCTAACGCTCTGAACGCTCTGATTGACAGCGCTAACGCTCTGATTGACAGCGCTAACACAGCTCTGATTGACAGCGCTAACACAGCTCTGATTAACAGCGCTAACGCTCTGATTGACAGCGCATTGACAGCGCTAACGCTCTGATTGACAGCGCTAACGCAGCTCTGATTGACAGCGCTAACACAGCTCTGATTGACAGCACTAACGCAGCTCTTGTTGTTGTTCTGCAGCACTATCTGTATGAGCTGGTGATCAAGACGCTGGTGCATCACAACCTCTTCTACATGCTCCACCAGTTCCTGCAGTACCACGTGCTCAGCGACTCCAAACCTCTGGTAAGTCCAGGAGCCAGAGGACCTCTCCACTGCCCCCACCTGTGGCTCTGCTCTGCTCTGCTCTGCTCTGCTCTGAGTCTGTGTAGAATGTTCAGCAGTTAAAAACGCTATCCTCAAGGCACCTAGCGTCAGGTAAAAGTACCAAGAGACCTGTGGACAACATTACGGCTTCCTGTTGATGCTTTGATGTTTGTTACACATTTGTTTAGAGTATGGGTCACCTATACATACTTTTACACCTTTACACCTATACAGACTTTACCCCTAATATGCCTATACATATTTTACACCTTTACACCTATACAGACTTTACCCCTAATATGCCTATACATACTTTACATCTATACACCTAAACAGACTTTACCCCTAATATGCCTATACATACTTTACATCTATACACCTAAACAGACTTTACCCCTAATATGCCTATACATACTTTACATCTATACACCTAAACAGACTTTTTAAGTTTATCATTGCTGTTACACCTCTATACCTATACACCAATGCAGACTTTACACCTCTATACCTATACACCAATGCAGACTTTACACCTCTACTGACTTTACGGGCAAAAATTCATAGGTGTGCAAATAACATACGGTTAATACACATTCTAAAATACGTATAAACCTGTCTACTGCGAAGGACTAAATTAAATACGTATAAACCTGTCTACTGCGAAGGAAGTCATTTGTCAAGAGCGTCCACTGTACTGCACTGCACTGTATCTCAGCAGAGTGTGTGATGCAGGAGAGTGTGTGATGCAGGAGAGTGTGTGATGCAGGAGAGTGTGTGATGCAGGAGAGTGTTTGATGCAGGAGAGTGTGTGTCATTGCGTAATGGACTGTGTGTAAGAGTGGCCTTTAATGACCCGTACTGACCGTCTGAGTCCATGTTTGATCGTCCACCACAGGCCTGCCTGCTGCTGTCCCTGGAGACCACCTACCCCCCGGCACACCAGCTCTCTCTGGACATGCTCAAGGTACGGCTCCCACGCACTTCTGTGTCCGCTACCCAGCATGCCACTCGGCCCACATCACTCGCTGCCGCCTGCCGTGTCCTTTCTTATGAATTCACCCTCGAAATTATGACTGTTTAAGTATCTTCCTTATTTCCTGGGTACGAGGGGAAGTGGGCGGTCTGATGCTGTGGTGGTTTATGAGCTGATGGAAAAATATGAAGAAAGAATGTGGATGGGTGTGCGGTGTGCTAGGCGTGGTGTTGTGGACCAGTTGCTCGTGCATAGCAACCATAACGATGTAATAGTGTGAACGTGAACAGATCTGTTGTTGGAAAAGTGCCATAAAACCACCAAGGTTATTGGGGCAGCCATGGGTTGCCGGTTCGAACCCCGACCAGTAGGCACGGCTGAAGTGCCCTTGAGCAAGGCACCTAACCCCTCACTGCTCCCCGAGCGCTGCTGTTGTTGCAGGCAGCTCACTTTCGCGGATTAGTGTGTGCTTCACCTCACTGTGTGTTCACTGTGTGCTAAGTGTGTTTCACTAATTCACCGATTGGGATAAATGCAGAGACCAAATTTCCCTCACGGGATCAAAAGAGTATATATACTTTGCTTATATAGGGATCAAAAGAGTATATATACTTATACTACTTGCCCTATTTCTGCCCTGTGCCAACCATCCCAAGGGTCACCCATATTATACCAGGAAGTGAAACTATCCTTTCTTTATCTGATTTCTCTGGGAACTACAATGAATTACTTGAAATTGAAAAGAAGCCATCTCCCATGGAACAGCTGTTATCATAACTCCTTCATTCATTCTGTCTGTGTGTGTGTGTGTGTGTGTGTTTGTGTTTGTGTGTGTGTCTGGTCAACAGAGGCTCTCCACTGCTAATGATGAGATAGTGGAGGTTCTCCTGTCTAAGCAGCAGGTCCTCGGCGCCCTGCGGTTTGTCCGCAGTGTTGGTGGCCATGACAACGTGTCGGCGCGAAAGTTTCTGGACGCCGCGCAGCAGACAAGCGACCCCATGCTCTTCTACACCATCTTCCGCTTCTTCGAACAGAGGAACCTTCGTCTCCGTGGAAACCCAGGCTTCAATCCAGGTTTGTCTGACATCGGTCCCTTCGGTTTCACATTGCAGGTTTGGGGGATGCTGTTCCAACTTATGAACACTAGAGGTTGCACTGGTTCTGTTTTCTATAGCATAGCCAGTACCAGGAGACTGCAGATGTCATATGACATGACATATGTCTTGGAGAGAAGAATGGAGATTGATGATCGTCCTTTACACAATGGCTGATGTATAGGATTGTTGTTTGAGGGAAAAGTACTACTGCTCTATTAAAATTATAGTTTTGTTTTGGTGTGCTTGCTTTGCTGTTGACCTGTTGAGGACTAACCGATTCTATGTAATGCCTTCTCTAAGTTGGGAGAAATCAAACCGATTCTAGGTAATGCCTTGTCTAAGTGTGTGTGTGTGTGTGTGATTCTTGGTAATGCCTTGTCTAAGTGTGTGTGTTTGTGTGTGCCTTGTCTAAGAGAAATCAAGTCAAGGTGTATTACCGTTTCATAGTGACATGTCAAAGTCATGAGATTCATTATTACATTAATACACAGGATTAGATGTTAAAATCCCTTGTGCCAAAATCCAAGGTAAAAACACATTCAGAAGCCCCTGCTCAAATTCAACTTTAAAAAGCACACTACCCACAAATCCGCTAACAAATGGTCACAAACAAGACAAATGGCCCATCCAACAGCGGTATATAGTATGCGGCATGTCATTGGGGTTATCAAGTGGGCACCCTCATTCACCGATGTTTCGTTAAGTTAGGCCCACGACACCTCATGAAGGCTTAACAGTGACACCAGCATCCTGAAGACACTCCCCTCCATGCTGCCACCATATTACCACATTGAAATATCCAATACCCAAAATACTCTTAACCAGCCCAGGCATGGTCAAGGTTGGCCAGGTTGGTACGTCCCATTGATGTGGACTGAACCTTAGCCATAAAAACCCTGGCCAACCAACCATCAACCTAGGCACAGCCCATCACAAACACAAAACAAATTAGCCAGTTAGCAAGGCAGCCGTGGCCTACTGGTTAGCACTTCGAACCTGTGGGTTGCCGGTTCGAACCCCGACCAGTAGGCACGGCTGAGGTGCCCTTGAGCAAGGCACCTAACCCCTCACTGCTCCCTGAGCGCCGCTATTGATGCAGGCAGCTCACTGCGCCGGGATTAGTGTGTGCTTCACATCACTGTGTGTACACTGTGTGCTGTGTGTGTTTCACTAATTCACGGATTGGGATAAATGCCAAAAAGAGACCAAATTTCCCTCACCGGATCAAAGAATATTTATACTTAAACTTATACTTTGCTTAGCTAGTTAGCTTAGGCCCCATCACAAACACAAAACAAATTAGCCAGTTAGCTAACGCCCCATGCTGCCACCATATTACCACAACAAGCATCCAAATACCCTTAAGCAACCTAGGCATGGTCTAAGTTGGCTAGGTTGGTCCGTCCCGTTGATGCGGACTTAACCATAACCATAAAAACCTTAGCCAAGTACCATCAACCTAGGCACAGTCCATCACAAACACAAATCAAATGAGCCAGTTAGCTTACCTTAACTTGCGCCCCAGGAAGGGTAACTTCTCCGTACCCACAACCATTCGCTTGCCCGTTCTGCTGCTAAAGACGTTACTAACCACCTGCCTTAGACGACCACAAATGCCCAATTCAGACAGCAAGCCAATAGCAGATCTGGCCACAAACCCACGTGCACTGATTTCAATAGGCCTTAATCGTGCACTCCAACCTCGCTTGGCTGCCTCCTCTGCTATTTCAGTGTATTTAGCTCTCTTCAGCTCATTGGCCTCTTCCACTCTGTCTTCCCAAGGAACAGTGAGTTCAATGAAGTAAACTATCTTCTCTGAATCCGACCATAGAATTACGTCGGGTTGTAGCTTAGTACTCACTATATGTGGAGGTACTGCCATCTGCTGGCCAAGATCAACCTTCATTTCCCAGCCCGCCCCATTTTTCAACTGGCCGATTTTACACCTGGGGCCTCATTTATAAAGCATTCTTACCCACAAATTTGATCTTAGACCGTGCGTACGCTCAAATCCATGCCAACGCTCAGATTTATAAAAGCCGTCTTTGACGTGGAAAAGTGCTTATCTCCACGTCAGGTTTTAAACTTGACGTACGACCATTTCCTTGTGGTAATGCCGGGGTACTGCAAGTAATCTGAGGTCTAAGTGCGATCAAAATTCCAAGACCAACGATCTCATGTCTTTCTTTGCCATATGCATGATCAATATCAGAAGATTTTTAAAGACATTTTTGGACGCAGCTTAATGTTTCATGGTTTAGCACAGCGGTTCCCAAACTTTTTCCCCGCGGACCAACTTCTACATCCTGACTCGGCTCGCGTACCCCCACCATCCAACACATAAAAAAGTAACACATTCTATTGACACATTCCAGGCATCGTTGTTTAATTAGCCGCCCTACATGATAACATAATCAAAATGTACAACTGGTCTATGAGCTCTCACGTTACAGTGACGTCACGTTACAGTGTGGAGAACCACATTAGAATGGTTAGAGAGCATCTCACAGCAGACCACGCACTGTGGCTTTGGGCAGTCTGTCTCCCAATCCACGTGAAGCCTATATGCCTCATCATACTTTTGTTTTCTTCGTGCAGTCTTTCTGTCTCGTTCTTTCTTTTATTACCCTGTGCTCCATCTCCACTTTCATTAGTCTGCCCCCCATCCCATCCCATCGTTACCTGTGTCCTGCTCTGTTTCTCTCGCTTCTCCTCTTCGATCACTTTAATTAGACCTTTTGGACAGTGTCCCTGTTTTTAGCCACTTTTCCATGTTTACGCAACGTTCTACTTAGCCTATACTTCAACGAAACTAACGCGCCAGATATTCTGGCTGCCCGCAGGAAATCACGTGTATTTTGTGTAGCTTATTTTTTTAATGAAAACATAGCCTATTATAGAGTTTACAAATGGTTTCCTTTAATTTCACGTTTCCATATCATTATAACCCGATTCGAAATTGTGTATTATTTATTAATTAATTAGAGTATTAATTAATTAATCATTTTTAACTCCTTTCCGCCATTGCCCTTTTCACCTTGCGTACGCGTACCACAGTTTGGGAATCAAACTGCTAATGAGAACTATAGCCCACTTAAGAAAGTGAAAAACTTATAGCTTACTTATTTCATAATATCTAAAAAAAACACCAAGACCTACGATAGAATGATTGAAACATTCTTGAAGGTGATCTAGTATATTTAGTGTTCTCACCAATGTAATATTGACCACAACATGTCCAATTGCCCTCGTTTAGGAGAGGAAAAGTACATTTGTGCCAGGGATGTAGTGGTAAAATAAGAGGTGGGTGAACTATGAATTCTGCAATCTCGGTGAGGTGGACTGCGCCATGCGGTATCGGATTTTTAAAAAAGGCATTCAGAACATGTTTGATAATGGTGGAGGTTATTGTATAGTATTGGGAATATAGGATGGTATTGGATAATACAGTTTTGAATGTTAAAAGTGAATAAACTCTTTTAAGAGGTGGATAAACTCTAATAAGAGGTGGGTAGGCCTAAACTCTATTTCTGAAATTTCAGAGGTGGATAAACTGCGTTTACTCGCGTTTAGCCTCCACTACATCCTAATTTGCGCTCATACCTATTCCCAGCTTCGTAACAGAAAGGTAATTTTTGAATGTAAGCTATACAATGTAGGCTATAGATATTTTATATCATATATATATATATATATATATATATATATATATATATATATATATATATATATATATAGCCTACACAACCAAGGGACGGAAGTTATCTTCTGAAAGCCGGGCATCTTCATATTTAGTGTTAGCGTCGGAGTTATGTAAAAGAGGTGCAGAGCGTGCACCTGTTTGCTTTTGACTGGCAGTGCCCAAAATCAGATGACAATGCGTGAGTTGAATAATGTAGGCTAAAATATAAAGGTAGGCCTAAAGCAAACAATAAAGGACAATGTTTAAGCCATTGGACATTATTGAAAGAAAACGATAGCAAAGATATGCAGAATGAATGAATAATGACCGGAGAACTAGGCTACTTTTTCAGCAAAAACATAGCCTATCCTAAAAGAAACGTTAAGCCTACATGACCTATCACGCTTAATTTAGTCCTCTGTTTTGTAGGCTAAATCTGCATATTACCCTGGGTCATATTGGAAACGTAGCCTACAGTAGCCTACTCTACCATAACGTACAGGATTATGCTGTAGGCCTAGAGGTCTTTCCTTCATAAGGTAGGCCTACCCAATTTTTTTTCTACAAAGTAGGCCTAAACATACTAAATGTTGATTATTTACATTACTGCAAGCACAAGGAATGAAAGCGAGCCGAGGACAATGGACATGGATGCATACGATCTCTTTCGAGAAAGCTTTGCTGGAAAAAACATAATTAGTTAATTAGTTAAGCTATTTGAGCTATTCAAGGCGGAGACCTAAAACCATCCGGCTGCGCACAAGTTGACGTTCATTTGTGATTTATAATGGGCACATCTGGAAGGGTGGCGTGCCGCGTTTTTTGTGCGGACGTTCGTTTTCTCTGAATCACACGTACGATCATTTCAGAAATTATCTAAGATCAATTGAAGGATGGTTTCTACGCAACACTTTTATAAATGAGGCCCCTGGCCTTCGTGGAACAAGGTTTATCCCCCTGACATACAAAGTTAATTTGCCTTACCCCTTTACTAGCTGCTAATGAATTGACTTCTCTCCTTTTATCCTCTATTGCTGCTGCCACACATTTCAATACCTGGTTATGACGCCCGCGTATACGCCCTGGGTGAGACTTACCTTGCATCCTGATAGGATATGGTGGAGACTGCCCACACATGAGCGAAGTATGCATTTATCATCCTCACCAAACCATTGACTTAAATTCTTGGGAGATGGGAGCACATCGTATGTAGCACCTAACATAAATCTGATCTTACCAGCTTCCATGCCCCATAGATCTTTCCATTTAATCCGTCTTTTTTCCACCCTTTCCCAGTTCACCCACTGCCCTTGTTTTGCCTGCGACACTGCCTTAGTACATCTTACTAACCCTAACCCTTAAGCAGCGTGGGACTCCGAGCCATTTTCTGACAAAGGAGTTGATCATTTTTACCTTTGACAGAGGAACTTCATAAACTGTCAATGGCCACATTAGCCGAGGCAATAAACCAAACTGCAAACACCACAGCTTGAGCTTACCTGGCTGCCCTGACTTGTCAATTTTTGCAATACCTTGCCTAGTGACCTGTCTCAAGTCTTCAACCTGTGATTTATCACTAAGGCTTGCATCATACCACCTTCCCAGACTCTTCACTGGTTTCTCCAGAACTGTGGGAATCACCTCTTTATTTATAACAAACTTCTTATCTATTACCTTCCCTTTAACTATTGAGAGACTCCTAGACTTACTTGGCTTCACCTTCATTCTGGCCCATTGCAGATTGCTATTTAACTTATCCAGCAACCTGTTGGTGCATGGAACTGTTGACGTCAAGGTTGTCATGTCATCCATGAAAGCCCTAATCAGGGGAGGCGTGGCCCTCCCTGCAACTTCTCCCCACCCATTACCCATTGTAAAAGCAAGTGGGGAGATGGTACATCCCGCCATGATTCCTATCTCGAGTTGTTGCCACTCTGTGGTGTAATCAGCTCTAGTAAAACATAATTGAATATCCAGAAGGTATGCTTTTACTAGGCTTTTAATGCTACCTGGGATTCTGAAATAATCAAAGGCCTCCCACAACAGACTATGCGGCACAGACCGAAAAGCATTAGCCAAATCCAAGAACACAATGTGCAGGTCTCTCTTCTCATGCTTTGCTAATTGAATTTGGTGCTAAATCATGCTGGTATGCTCTAAGCACCCAGAGAAGCCAGGAATTCCAGCTTTTTGCACCGTGGTATCAATTAGTTTATTCCTTTCAAGGTAATTTGTCAGTCTCCGTGCCACCACACTGAAGAAAACCTTACCTTCAACATTCAGTAGACTAATTGGCCTAAATTGATTAATCTCCACTGCGTCCTTTTCTTTGTGAATAAATATTCCCCCAGCCCTCCGCCAAGCCTTGGGAATACTCTGCTTTTTCCAAACTATCTTCATTAATTGCCATAGAAATCTTAAAACATCTGGTGCACTCTTATACAACCGGTAGGGCACTCCATTAGGTCCCGGGGCTGAAGAGGCCCTTGCACGTTTTATTACTTCTTGCACCTCTTTCCACCTCGTCGCATTGGCTACTTAATTCACCAATAGGTGGGATATCAGCGGGAAGTATCATCTCTCTGAACCTCTCCCTATCTTTGTGCACTCCCTCTAAATACTCCTCAAGCTTCTGTTTAGGTTCCAAAAGACTACCACTCTTCTGCATTACGAATAAAGAGTTAATAAACTTAAATGGGTCTTTATAGAATGCTAGTCGAGCTCGTGATTTCTTCTTCCTATTTTTCCTAATATTTTCAGCTCTTCTTAGCACTGCCAACCGCTCCCTCACATCTGCCTGTAGACAGTCAATACCTTCCTTCTCATCATCTGTAGCTTTTCTCCACTGCTTCTTAAGCTGCCTCCTCTCCTTGATAAGTTTATCTATCTCCTGCTGGCGCCTAGATTTGACTACCTCATGTTGCCGTTTTGTCCTTATCTCAATAGTCCCAAATCTTTCCTTACCATACTGTAGCTATAAATAATGTCTCCCATTTTCTCTAATTTGCTTTCAGCCGTCCCCTTAAGCTGACCCAGGATGCTGACCAAATCACTATTAATATCTTCCCACATTCTACATTCTGCTGCGCCTGGCCATCTAACCCCAGGCCTATGACCATTAATCTTCTCCCTCCTTGGCTGACTGGCCTCTCTTTCTGCCTCAGTGCTAGAACTTTCCTCAACAACAGGGGTGCTGATGTCCTGCGAACTGTGGGTTTCTTCCTGTCGCTGAACTTCAACAAACTGACTTGATGCACTTCTTAAGAAGTAGCTATCAATGCGGGGACCCTGTGTTCCCTCTACCAAGCACTTAACCTTCTGCCAACCACACACGCACATCTTAAGCTTTTTCTCAGTTTTCTCTGAACTAGTGGCTTCCACAGACATTTTTTTCTTTACTCGTAATCAAATTCGTTCCAGGGTCAGTAACAGGGGCGTGCAGAGACCTTTGAAGGGGCAGGGGCTCAAATTTTAAAAAAGGGCACATGGAACAAAATTTTCAGAAAACGTGTTAACTTTAATTAAAACTTAATTTTGATTACAACCCAATAGAGAATACATAGGCTACATGCAAATTATATCAAAATAAAACACTGCCTTTTGCTACCTCCCGCAGCTCCTTCTCCCTCTGCTTTTGCTTCCTGTCTTTAGTGGGCATCTTTGCACTGCAGAATATAATATCATGTTTTATAGAACATAATGCATACGAAAACTAGAAAAGATACACACAATTTGAATGGTGTAAACTGGAACTTAAGTTTTACATTCCCTAGCCTATAAAGCTTTAATCATCTGAACCTGAGCTGGACATTTTTTATTTTTTTTTGCATTTAAATTCTAGCATTATGCTATTTCAATGATTATGGTGGGACAGGCTATTATATGGTTTAGCAATTTGCAAAGTAGTCTAATGTACTGATAAACATTTTATACATTTTCATATTTATTCATTATGTATCAAGAAGAATGGGTGTAAATAGCAGACAGAGCTGTAACACATTTTCCTCATTTCTCTCCTTGGTTCTGAAAATTCAATAGGAGTGCATGTACTGTAGGCCTACTGTAGCCAGGGCACAGACAGATAGGTCTTTTCAGTTTTCATTAGGCTATTGTCTACACAGAGATCATAGGCTATAAGGCTACATCTTATTGATTAAATTCAAAGCTAATTTTAATAGCCTAGAAATCTAGGCAGCACCCTAGCGGCAGCAAATATGTTATTGCCTAGTCTGGCTTGTCAGGCTATAATTTTAATGTTTATCACAGTGAACTACCACCATTAGCAAGCTGGTGTCTTGCAGATTCACGTGCTGTGCGTGTGGCTACTGAGTGAAATGACGCGTAATGTTAAAAAGTTAAACAACTACAGTAGCCTATGTCGTCGGCTTATGACGATTTAGAAAAGGTTTGCCTACTCTGTTTTATGAACTAGGTCTACTAACCTAAGCTACTATAACATAGTAACCTAAACAGAATATGTTATGAACGTTCAGCCTTAGATTTTCGAAGCTGCCAGGTTATTGAAATGGATAGACCATGACATGGTTAAAACGGGTTTGATAGCCTACTTCATTAAACATGAAACAACTTTAAACATTTTATTCTCTATCTCTAAGCTGAATACTATTGCATGTTCAGATAGGCTAACTGTCAAGTGACCTTACCGTGCTCCCAAACGTCTCCTGCAGCACTGTGCCTGCGTGCACCTTCTGAGAGTTCACTGAATGTATGACGTCACAGATTGGTGGCCGCAAGGCATTTCAATTAACACAGAAAATTGTTATTTTTGTACATTTCTAATTTCACAAACTATTAATGAGACACTTTAGTGAATATTCACGTTGGAACTAGCGGAAGTATTACAAATTTTAAAAAGTAAAAAACGGGTCTTGTCAAAAGGACACTTGGACATCAAAGGGGCAAAAGGGCAGGTGCTAGAGCCCCTGTACCCCCCCCTTCTCTGCACGTGCCTGGTCAGTAACCATGTCTATCACAAGTGAGTCATCTTCCCCTGCTCTCGCTGACTCTAGGGGTATTTTTTCATTATGTCGTACTGTAGCTTAGTAGGGTGCAGCCCAAAGCTTAGTGAAGCCTGGGCTACTGCCACAATGAGCTGCTAACCCATCGTAGCCCCGTCTATTTCCTCCTGTCAGCCGTCTTTCTGTGCTGTCACAAGGTCTTTCCCTAGTTGCCAGCTGCCCTATTCAAAGCAGTCACTAGCCTACGCTAGCTTCAGCATTACATTAATCATTAGTACGTCTGATAACATCCCCAGCAACATCTTCCCTAGAAGCCAAAGCCAGTTCCTCAGCTTGGTAGCACTGTGCCAACTGCACCCCTCCTGAGTTGTGTGTGTGTGTGTGTGTGTGTGTGTGTGTGTGGCGTGTGTTGCAGGTGAGCACTGTGAGGAGCATGTGGCACACTTCAAACAGATGTTTGGAGAGCAGGCGCTTATGAAGCCAGTGGCCGTGTAGCCACACAGCCGAGGAACGCAAGCGTCTGGAGACGGACTGGAAAATACCTGCTGACCTCACACTAATCAACATTCCCCTTGGCTTTGGATTGGGATATGCTAGAAAACAGGGAGTGAAGGGTATTTATTTTTCAGTTTTGTCTTGGAGTTTCTGGACTTAAACTCATGCAGGCATTTGAATGGTTGATTTTTGTATAGAACACTGACAAAATGTCCTTATTCAAAGAATGCCTGTCTAAACTATGAGATCTTGTATATGTTGTTAAAAAGAATAATGTAAGTTTTATTAAAGTCTTATATTTAATCATGCATGTACATTTGTGTTTTTCATTAGTATTTCTAAGAGACAGATGAATATATGAGGAATGTGGAAATCAATATTTACACTTATTAGCCACAATGTATCACAATATCAGGATTGCTCCGACCCAAAACAGAGAAACTAGTGAAAGTGATGATGTCAGATGGCACCGTGTGTTTTCATATAATTGCACATAGTCCTTGTGATAATAGCTTAATGATTAAATTAGCTTAATGATTAAATTATAGCACATAGTCCTTGTGATGATAGCTTAATGATTAAATTATAGCACATAGTACTTGTGATAATAGCTTAATGATTAAATTATAGCACATAGTACTTGTGATAATAATAGCTTAATGATTAAATTAGCTTAATGATTAAATTATAGCACATAGTACTTGTGATAATAATAGCTTAATGATTAAATTATAGCACATAGTCCTTGTGATAATAGCTTAATGATTAAATTATAGCACATAGTACTTGTGATAATAATAGCTTAATGATTAAATTAGCTTAATGATTAAATTATAGCACATAGTACTTGTGATAATAATAGCTTAATGATTAAATTATAGCACATAGTCCTTGTGATAATAGCTTAATGATTAAATTATAGCACATAGTACTTGTGATAATAATAGCTTAATGATTAAATTATAGCACATAGATTCACTATAATGAATCAATCGTCAATATCAACAGCATAATTTATGAGAATGCAACACTACATTTGTTTTAACTTGTATGTACTGCTCTCTGCCACACAGGGGCGCTCTTCTCCAGGCTTAGTGCACAGTGTGCTCATGGGTTGTTAGCAAACAGTTAATGCAATTCTCAAACTGTCAGGAGGGAGATGTGGTGGTGTAAGCCAGACACGACGCAACAAAATTGATTGTTCGTTGTTTCCCGACAACGGGCGTCACACTCAACATGCAAAGACATTACAATTTTAAACAGATGTTAACTTTGGCGTACCATCAATTTGTTATGACAAGAATACTCATTCTTAATCATTAACAGTAGAATACTCTTTCTTAATCATTAACAGTAGATTTTTCCAAGGACAACAACCACACTGCCCATGTCCAACTGGGTTCTTTTTATTGAATGGCAACATATTCAGTAGCAAACAAGATGTAAATATTAAGTGCATTTACACTGGACACCTACATACCTACAAGTGCACCATATCACACAATGACCAATGAAATGCATACACATACGTTCTTCTATTTAAAGGAACCAAATGACCTATATCAGCAGTTTATCATTTTAGCGCTATACAAAATGTATACCAAAAATGCTACCAAAACAGTGTTGTATAAACTAGGCCTACTAAAACAGTGTTTTATAAACTAAGCCTACCTACCAAAACAGTGGCTCCTATGTAGGACTGTGAAGTTCAATGAGTGTGTAGAGAAAAAACCTGACGTCATTATTTCATTTACACAGATTTGCATGTTGACATATCCCTAAAAAACACCCCGGGAATTAGATCAGATCATTGCTGATGGAACCAACCGGTCTTTGGTAATAATGTGTTTGTAAGATCATATTCAAACCTTCTGTTTGTAGAAAAAGAGCACAAGGAAAGCTTAGGCTCAATTAGATGAGACGGTCACATCACAATTGCAGGGTCTTAAGAGACAGTGCATTGACACATTATTTAACATCACAAACGTGGGATCCTAAGAAATACAAATTATTATTGCATAAAAATGCATGTTTTTCTTGGCTTCACCTTCTTCTTTGAGTGATTGAAGAACATACCTACTTTGGATTTACTTTGAGCCGTCTGGGCCACCGTAGGTTGCACTTTGAGCAAAAAATGCCCCGTATTGTGTAAATCCCTGTTTACTAGAAGGTCCATTAGAGTGTAGTTGCCTCTCTTGAGTTTATTCTCTGTTTATTCTCCTTTGTGCAGTTTTGTAGAGGAGGTAAACGGCCTGAATTCAGAACATCTTAAACGGCACAGCAAAGCTAAAAGATATTCCATCTTCAATCTTTCACTTTTAGTTAATAAAATGCAATCATTTATTTACAGAATACTTTGAGCAAAATGTGCTGAAACCGCAACTGTTCAAATATCCCTTCGTGGCCTGTGAGTTCTGTGGCCTGTGAATTTGGCCTGGTCAGATCAGAGGGTTTAATGACCCAAACACTGCCAGCACTACACCTGTCCATCACTGCTCTCTTGTGTTCAGTCACAATCTCCACACAGTGGGATTCGCATGCAGTGCTACATGCATTATTCAAGGCTTTGTACTAAAAGTGACTTTGATTGAATAATTAATAGTTATGTGTGCTTACTTCGCTTTGCTATTAGGTGGCCTTGCTTACTTTACAAATTTGACCCAGAACAGATTGCTTGCCTGTTAAAAATTGGCCCCTGAATAACATAAAAAAAAACTATAATACTGGTTTTTAAATTACACTCCATAAAAACGTACAATTATAACATTCTGACTACTTTGTACACAAATAAACACAACATCCAAAAACACATTTTTCTGTTCTACGTGGGATGAGAACTGGAGGTCATCTGTATCGTGTCCTGCTATAAGTATACTGAAAACAAGAAATCAGTTTGTTGAACTAGTTGTTAATTGTATTAGTTTATGCTATGACTACGGTGAGAGTATAGAGCCATCCTGCTACTTAAATGCAGCATCTGACAAAGAGATGAGTAATTGTTTCAAGTAGTTTTTAGAGTTCTCTGTGGGAAAACTCCTGCTGATTTGTTGTCACAAAACAATTCAACCTGCGACAAAACAGCCTTCATTCTGTCAGCACTCCAACACGTGTATCAGTCTACGCGCCTCTGGCCTTTCCAGCACAACCCACTTCTGTCCAGGGCAGGCAGTGGAGCGTCACGTCCTGCGAGACGGCCCTTTCCTCTGCGGCCCGTCTCGGTGGACGTGACGCTCCACTGCAGGGCTACACGGCTCAAGGTGAGGTCAAGGTTCGTGACCAGCGAGCATCCGCCACCTTTATCCTGTGGATGAGTGGACGAGAGCGTTTTTTCCAGCGCATCCGGGCAGTCTCAACCAGTCCGGGCAACTCAACCGGTGCGGCTTGTGATGTTTCAAAGTCAGTTCCCCTGTGCGTGTACACACACACACACACACACACACACACACACACACACACACACACACACACAACCTTACACTTGCTCAGATGCTTACGTGAAAACCCCATTAAGTCTTCAGTAACACGGAAGGATAAAATAAAAGTTTATGACATTCCAGTTTTGGCCCTTGTTCTGTTCCGTTCCAGGCCAGGCCAGGCCAGGCCAGGGCCCAGATAGACCCCAGCTGTCTCACGTGGCGCTGGTCCATATGTGCGCTGCTCCCGAGCTCTTAATGCGCCGGCGTCTGCACTTTAGCGTTCAGCCCCAGATACTCCAGGTTCTCTGCGGCCGGCAGGAAGAGGCCTCGGGGAACGTCCAGGGGCAGGAAGTCCTCCCGGTAGTCCGGATTGTCCAGGTTGGCACAGCGCGAGCGCGGGAGCGTGCAGCTGGCCGTGTTCAGGTAATCTGGCCCGTCTGGCTTTCCACTGAGCACCTCGCAGTACCCATCTTCATCATAATCATCCTCCTCATCATCATCGTAACTGTGGCGACCGTCATGACTGCCCCCCCCTCTCAGCTCCTCGTAGTTTGGGTTCATCATGTTGCCCAGTGTGGACTCTTGCTGGTTCACATACTCTGTTTAAGGGGGTGAGAACAAAGCCAGTGAGAAAATAAATAAAAATTACACAAAACTAGAAAAGGGGATCATTGCACAGAGCTGTGGAGTATTTCCCAACGCTGGCTTAGCGGCTTAGTGGGCTTAGCTTGTTAGTCCGAGGCCAGAAGTGATGCCTTCCCATAAATCATCACTTCAGCATACAGCCTGCATGCTCCTGAGCTCTCAAGCCAAGGCCTCCAAATATTATATTTCTAAAAATAACACCCCGACTTCTGAGAAGTCTTTCACAAGTTCATTTGGAAGAGCCTTGAACCAGACCTATGAAATCCCAACCGGGAATCCACCCAGCTATTGACTTCAAAACAAAGAGGAATTTAGCTGCGTTGTTCCTAATATTAATATCACTTTTGGGTTTACTACTAGGCCAACAGGAGAACACGACATATGGCCATCTGAATTAGAAACAGGACGAGCTGGCACTATTGCGTGGTCATCTGAATTAGAAACAGGACGAGCTGACACTATTGCGTGGTCATCTGAATTAGAAACAGGACGAGCTGGCACTATTATGATGCGGTGGGTACATTGGCATTACATGTGCTTTTTACACGGCTCCCCACAGTGCTAGTAGAACGCTGGATTTTCCAACGTTCTGAGGTAAAATAATATATTCGTGTAATTACCACTACAAACATATTTACTGCTGTCAATGGCAACAGATTTTGTGTTTTTGATTTAAGTCTTTAATATCACTCCGCAAGTCGTGTCGGAGTCCTGTTTGCCCTGTCTGAACTTATTTTCCGATAATGACCGGCGTTCTATACATTATCCCTTACTTGACCAGCGATCATCCTTACCTGGCAGAGGATGGTCCTTCTCCAGTGGTCCCTTGGTAGGGTCAGTGATGTAGCGGAGGATGATACTGTTCTCTCTTTCTGGGTGACCATTCTGTTGAAGAAAATACAAGCACAACTATGTCAGCGTCTCTGTGGACATTAAAAGGCATCATCACCCTACATTTACACTGCTAGAGGAAGAACATTAAAGGGCATCATCACCCTACATTTACACTGCTAGAGGAAGAACATTAAAGGCCATCATCACCCTACATTTACACTGCTACAGGAAGAACATTAAAGGCCATCATCACCCTACATTTACACTGCTAGAGGAAGAACATTAAAGGCCATCATCACCCTACATTTACACTGCTACAGGAAGAACATTAAAGGCCATCATCACCCTACATTTACACTGCTAGAGGAAGGACATTCACCATGTCTTTTAAACAGTCATAATGACCCTACTGCTGACCTGTGATCGTATAACTATTCATTTGGGTTTTTCACACACCATACTTTGTTCATATTATTCATGGCCAGTAAAATCTTAATACATTTAAACACTTGTAGGAGGCAAACCAGATTGTACCACGCACAGGAAAATGTAGCATGGTCCATTTCCAACCAGAATTGCACTACTGTTGTGCACATCATCCATATTGCACAACACATACTGGACCTCTGCCACCCTGATACTGAAACATCCATATTGCACAACACATACTGGACCTCTGCCACCCTGATACTGAAACAGAAACTTGCTGCAGTCTACGCTCACTTCCTGAGAAAGTTATGGCCAACAGGTTTAACCAGACTTCAAAGCAGCGGTGCCCAAGTAGTGCAGCAGAGTGTGTGTGTGTGTGTGTGCGGCGTGCGTGCGTGTGTGTGTACTCACTCCAGTGGTGCCTAAGTGCAGCAGAGTGTGTGTGTGTGTGCGTGCGCGTGTGTACTCACTCCAGTGGTGCCTAAGTGCAGCAGAGTGTGTGTGTGTGTGTGTGTGTGTGTGTGTGTGTGCGCGCGCGCGCGCGTGTGCGTGTGTGTACTCACTCTGGCTCTGGTGAGGACATGCAGTGTTGGAGACGGTGGAGATGGGGGGGTTGTGGGAGGGGTCGGTGGACTTCCTGTGTGCCTGTAGCCGTTGTGTGCTGGTGTGTGTGTGCGGTAGGAGGCGGTGGTCACCGTGGTTACGCGGGGATGCTGCGGTTGCTGTGGAGACGGCATGCCGGGATGGCCCTCGGTGAAGAAGCCCTTGTTGGGCAGCAGGTACTCCTCGGCGTCAACCACGTCGTCGATATCCTCGGTGCTGACAAGCGTCCGGTAGAAGCGGGAGTCCGTCGGGCTCGGCAGGCACATCCGCTCGTCACCCTGCATGTGGCTCATGGTTGGTCATTGATCTCACTCTGACCTTTCACTCATCAACCACATCAACCACCAAGTCATCCACCCAAACACCAACCACATCAACCACCAAGTCATCCACCCAAACTACTTTCATCAGCCCTGCACATTCAAGATGCTAAAAAGCCATTTACCTGTATGACCAGGTAGCGTGATGGATCACGAGCCATTTTGGAGAACTCTGCAACAAGCTCCCTGAAGTGAGGTCTGCTGTCAGCATCAATCATCCAACCTGCACACGCCCAACACGTACAAGACCACAGTTACAATGAGACTGTTTGCTCTGTGATCAGCACCGACAAAAGACTGATGGAAGAGATGAGCAGCCTGAAGCTCCACTGACACAAAGCTAAAGCCCAAACCACCAGCACTCACATTTCACCATGATCATGTAGACGTCTATGGTGCATATGGGAGGCTACTGTTACACATTTAACCATGATCATGTAGACGTCTATGGTGCATATGGGAGGCTACTGTTACACATTTCACCATGATCATGTAGACGCCTATATGGGGAGGCTGCATATGGGAGGCTACTGTTACACATTTCGCCATTTCACCATGATCATGGGAGGCTACGTCTATGGTGCATATGGGAGGCTACTGTTACACATTTCACCATGATCATGTAGACGTCTATGGTGCATATGGGAGGCTACTGTTACACTCACATTTCACCATGATCATGTAGACGTCTATGGTGCATATGTGAGGCTACTGTTACACATTTAACCATGATCATGTAGACGTCTATGGTGCATATGTGAGGCTACTGTTACACATTTAACCATGATCATGTAGACGTCTATGGTGCATATGTGAGGCTACTGTTACACATTTCACCATGATCATGTAGACGTCTATGGTGCATATGGGAGGCTACTGTTACACTCACATTTCACCATGATCATGTAGACGTCTATGGTGCATATGTGAGGCTACTGTTACACATTTCACCATGATCATGTAGACGTCTATGGTGCATATGGGAGGCTACTGTTACACTCACATTTCACCATGATCATGTAGACGTCTATGGTGCATATGGGAGGCTGGGGTAGACGCTCGCCCTTCTCCAGGAGGTCAGCAATGGCACTAGCTGGGATCCCGTCATAAGGTTTCGACCCGAATGTCATCAGCTCCCAAACGGTCACCCCTGAGGAGGGAGACATGAGACTCAAAGCTCAAGGTGTGTGTGTTATAACTGCCCCTGTTATAACTGCCCCTGTGTGTGTTATAACTGCCACTGTGTGGTATAACTGCCCTGTGTGTGTTATAACTGCCCCTGTGTGTGTTATAACTGCCACTGTGTTTTATAACTGCCCCTGTGTATTATAGCTGCCACTGTGTGTGTTATAACTGCCCCCTCTCTTTCCTCACCATAACTCCATACGTCGCTCTGATGAGTGTACGTCCAATGCAGAATGGACTCCAGCGCCATCCACTTGATGGGAACCTGTAAGTAAAGAAAGCACAATACAGCTAAGTGCCTCTCTCTCTCTCTCTCTCTCTCTCTCTCTCTCTCATTATTATCGGACTCGATGGACAACCACAAGCAAGTGTTGAGCAGAGGGGGTTTGCAGCATGCACAATATTTTAAGTGGATGATGCTGATGATTGTAGCACTTCACTGCTTGCTTCAGCGACTCAGAAAAGGGGCGGTCATGATTCAGAGCGCTCCTTTCAGGTTGACCTAGATTAATCTAAGAGTGGAGTCTGAAAAAAACCTCATCTCAAAGCTATGGCAAGAATTTGTTTTGTGCCTTTATTTTGGAAATATCAAATATAAGAGATCCAAATCTAACCAGCTTCTGTCACATCATCCGTCATCTGCAGCTTCTTGGATTACGTCCCTAAACCAAGCCCTTCAGTCAATACCAAATGTGTGTATTTATCTTCATTCGGGCCTGAAATCATGCAAGGCTCGTCATGTGTATTATATTAACAGGCGTTTCATTTGTATTCAATTTAGTACTTTTTGAATTTTTTTCAGGGCAGAAAATCCCTTATCCATCCATCAACGATAAGCTCTATAGAGCTCTAGTATCATTCAGGTGGTATATGCTCTATAGCAGTGGTCCCCAAACTTTTTCTTCCGAGGGCCAGCTCACTATGCCTGGCTCTAAGCGAGGGCCAGAGACTCGGAGTATCAGTAACCATAAATAGCTTAGTGCTGTGAACAACAGCAGTCTACCTTAGTTGAATATTCCATTACATTTAATCGTAGGCTACTGCAATTTAATACCATTGTTAGCTGTGTTTATGTTGCCATCATATATCAGTGTAAAATGTAGCTCAAATGAAATAATACTAATAAAAAGACTTTAGCATTCCCAAAAGTATTAGCAGGGAGTCCCAAAGGTATTTTATTCAAAATGTGTGAACTCTATGTCTGCATACACAGCTCAAGTTGTGAACAAGCAATATTCTACAAATAATTCAAAGTTCTCAAACTATGAGAGTTTTATGAAGTGCTGGCAAAAACATCTGAGATCACCTAATGAGAACTTTGTGAACTCTATGAACATTTGAATGAGTGGATAAAAAATAGAAATAATTATCCCAGAAAGTCCCAGAAATATGACTTGAATAGAAGTTAGTTAGTTATTAACAATTAATTAATAAACTTTTAGAATACTTTGAGCATTGATGCAGTCAGCATAGGCCTCTTACATTGTTTACAGGTAGGCCTACATTTCATTCCGTTTTCAATGGCAAACGTGAAACAGCGCCAAAACAACCACCAGTGGACAAAAAGAGTATTTCACATGTATTGTTAAGACTCGCCATAGAGAATGAATGGGGGAAATTACGGAGGTCATAGTTTGACAATGTCGTACTCCAGTGCAGAGACTGCAGAGCTCTAGTATCATACAGGTGGTATATGCTCTATAGTATAGAGCTCTAGTATCATACAGGTGGGATGTGCTCTATAGTATAGAGCTCTAGTATCATACAGGTGGTATATGCTCTATAGTATAGAGCTCTAGTATCATACAGGTGGTGTCACATGTGCAACGCCAGAAGCCAAACACTGCCAATGAATATAAATTAATTCAAAAGACTCCTTTAGGTCAGCGCTCTCTCACCTTGCCTCCATCTGAATGGTATTCCTTCTCGTCTGCACTGAGGAGTTTAGCCAGCCCAAAGTCGGTGATCTTCACGTGGTTGGGAGTCTTCACCAGCACGTTCCTTGCTGCTAAGTCCCGGTGGACCAAGTGGCGATCCTCCAAGTAGCTCATACCCTGTGGGACAAACAGCAAGGGATCATGGGTCTAGCATTAGCAGTTACCTTAAGAGCAGAATAAATATGGCTATGTAACATGAACGATGTATGAACAACATGTTCAGATATGTGCAATGTACAGTAGTAGCAGTAACATTATAATAGTAGGAATAATAATATAAATGCAGTGTATTAACAGAATATAAAATAAGAAAACAGAATAAATGCAGATATTCAGTATGAAGACTGTTGCTGCATAACTAACATGTAATTATGAGCATGTGGGTCTGTTGCTGCATAACTAACTAACATGTCATTATGAGCATGTGGGTCTGTTGCTGCATAACTAACTAACATGTCATTATGAGCATGTGGGTCTGTTGCTGCATAACTAACATGTACAGAGTGTTAACTCTACACTGTTGTTGCCATGGCAGCGCCCACAGTGAAATGATTGGCCCCAGGGCAGACGCACACTGTAGTCACAGTTGCCTTTTAAATGATCCTGCTGACGTGCTCTCCCCCATGACTGGCGATCACATTGCAGTTTAACTGGTCAGTTATTATGGCCCGACCAGGTTCACTACACATAAGTAGAACTGGTCAGTTATTATGGCCCGCCCAGGTTCACATAAGTAGAACTGGTCAGGATATTATGGCCCGTCCAGGTTCACATAAGTAGAACTAGTCAGGTTATTATGGCCCATCCAGGTTCACTACACATAAGTAGAACTAGTCAGTTATTATGGCCCGTCCAGGTTCACATAAGTAGAACTGGTCAGTTATTATGGCCCATCCAGGTTCACTACACATAAGTAGAACTAGTCAGTTATTATGGCCCATCCAGGTTCACATCACATATTGTATTGTACTATTGCGTTGATTGGAGGGTGTGGACTGGCCTGCCTCTAAAAAGATCTAGAGGAAACACTGAGGTAATTATGAGCATGTAGGTCTGTTGCTGAATAACTAACATGCCATTATGGTACATGCTTTATAAAGTACAAATGCACCAACTAAGCTACACACAGCAGAAAAGAGCCTTAACACTGATCCCGGGATTAGTGGTGTGTGTAGCCTAGAGCAAATAGCTGGAGGCAAGGCCATGTTTAACCACAACAGAGTGCAGGAGGGAAACGCCCTGCAGGGAGGTGGGAACAGGAACAGTACAGCACTGAATCAACCAACACCACCTAGCAATAAGGACACAACCTAGCAATAATGACACAACCTAGAAATAAGGACACAACCTAGCAATAAGGACACAACCCTAGCAATAAGGACACAACCAACCTAGCAATAAGGACACAACCAACCTAGCAATAAGGACACAACCAACCTAGCAATAAGGACACAACCCTAGCAATGAGGACACCACCTAGCAATGAGGATGGGACAGCTCAGACATCATGTGTGTGTAACTGAGCTGAGGAGAAAAAGACATAAAGACAGTGAGGGGGGACAAGACACAACCACAATATGATTTATTCATAACAAACGTGGTGTGAAGATTATGAACTCACACAATCAGGAACAGATGTTGTGGTCAAAATGGTGTTCTAGATGAAGTTGTCAAATAATATTCATATTGACAAAAAGATGCCATCTGGCCTTGGATCCACACAAAACCCAATAATCCAAACAACATTCTGACCAGCTACAGGGTAGCCTGGCATCTCAAACATTCAAGTAACAGACAGCAAATGCAGACGATTTGATTTGTAGAAATTGTTTGTGTTAAGCCTGTTAGTCTAGCAGCAGCCAATGCTAGAGCTTCAGTCTAAAAAGAGGTAATAAATATGATTATTATTGGCTCTGGCGTCACAGTGGAAACTATTGGGTTCAAATTACAAAACTGGTCAGCCAATGACCTTTATGCCACCTTATACAGTATATCCCCAAACTGCATCTTTCCTTCAACGTCTGCAGCAAGCTCCTCTGGATGCTTTACCAGTCTGTTGTTGCCAGCGTCCTCTTCTATGCAGTGGTATGCTGGGGAGGAAGCACTAAGAAGAGGGATGCTGGGCAGTAAAGAAAGCTGGCTCTGTCGTGGGAGCTGAACTGGAGTGCATCACTTCAATGTCAGACAAAAGGACCCTGAACAAACTAATCAACATCTTGGACAATGAGTGTCATCCACTCCACAGCACTATCATAAAGCAGAAGAGCTTGACCAGTTGGAGACTATGCTCACTGCTATGCAGAACTGACAGAGGAAGTCATTTGACCCCAGGGCCACACAACTCTTCAATGCATCACTTAAACATTGGAGGAAGAGGAGAGTTAGACTGAAGAGGAGAGTTAAACTGAAGAGGAGAGTTAAACTGAAGAGGAGAGTTAGAGGAGAGTTAGACTGAAGAGGAGAGTTAGACTGAAGAGGAGAGTTAAACTGAAGAGGAGAGTTAAACTGAAGAGGAGAGTTAGAGGAGAGCTAGACTGAAGAGGAGAGTTAGACTGAAGAGGAGAGTTAGACTGAAGAGGAGAGTTAAACTGAAGAGGAGAGTTAAGAGAGTTAAACTGAAGAGGAGAGTTAGAGGAGAGCTAGACTGAAGAGGAGAGTTAGACTGAAGAGGAGAGTTAAACTGAAGAGGAGAGTTAGAGGAGAGCTAGACTGAAGAGGAGAGCTAGACTGAAGAGGAGAGCTCAACTTCTCTGCAGTCCATCTGCCTCCACACCTCCCTCTACACTCCCGTGACCTCTGACTGAACAGACTGTCCACTAGCCCACTGTGCTACTGCTTACACTGTCTACACTGTTTACTGGCTACACACACACACACACACACACACACACACACACACACTGTGTTACTGCTTACACTGTCCACTGTTCACTGGCTATATTATCCCACTTGCACAACCCCTCTCTTCATCTCCCAGTCTGGACTGTGGTCTAACATCATACTTGACCAACGGCTGATACCCTATTACTTCTAGCTACCCTTGCACAGCTGCTATATTACTATGTTTACATTTTTCTCTTATATCGTCCATATAATTATACTATAACTGTTATATTACTATCTATCTATCTATCTATCTATCTATCTATCATAACTCCAAACTTCCAAACTGCATCCCAACCCAAAACCTACAGTATGGGTCATGGGTGTCATGTATCAATGGCAAGTGGAAGATCAATTATAATTTTTGTTATTCTGTATTTACATGCTATTGAAGTAATTAAGCGCCATATTATAATACCATATATACAGTATCCCATAATATATACACTGTACATTATACTATGTGTCCACCAGCACTCAAGTAGCACACAAGAAGGGAGGACAGTAAGTAAGGAGCACACAGGATGTATGGATATATGGCACAGGGGAGCAGGATGTATGGATGCATGGCACAGAGGAGCAGGATGTGATGTCAAGGAGGAGCAGGATGTATCCTAGCGTTCATGGGCTTCGGAAAAACCTTTCTCCGAGTGAAAACATCATCATTTCGCGTCATTCACATCACGTAATGTGTGAGTCAGAGGTCGGAAACTGGGGCTAGATTTTGCTAACAGAGTTGCCCAGTTAGGGGCTCGTCATCACTTTAGTCATCACGTTGTAGTTCGTTTGTAGTCCATGTGGCCTTTCATGTCCAACAGTTTTAATGTGAACTTGGGAATTTGCCGTTTTTGTCACTTTCACGAGCATCTTACACTATATTTTAAGCAAATACAGTTGTTTGTTTAGGATTAGTGAGTGTATGTTTTAGCCTTTGTTGTGTCATCCGTGTTTGTCACACATTCCGATGGCAAAGCACATGAACACTTGCTGTTGGAAAAACAAAGTAGCCATGGGGGCGGTCCTTTCCGGTCATTCCGAGGTGCTCTGAATGCACCATATGGCCCAGATGAGCAGGATGTGATGTCACAGAGGAGCAGGATGTATGGCACAGAGGAGCAGGATGTGATGTCACAGAGGAGCAGGATGTATGGCACAGAGGAGCAGGATGTATAGATATATGGCACAGAGGAGCAGGATGTGATGTCACAGATGAGCAGGATGTATGGATGCATGGCACAGAGGAGCAGGATGTATGGCCCAGAGGAGCAGGATGTGATGTCACGGAGGAGCAGGATGTATAGCACAGATGAGCAGGATGTATGGCACAGAGGAGTGGTCTCACCTTGGCGATCTGGACGCACCAGTTGAGGAGAGTCTGAGAGCCGATGTTGTCCTTGTTCTCGCGCACGTAGTCCAGCAGGCAGCCGAACGGCATGATCTGGGTGACCAGCTGCACTGGGGACGTCAGACAGATGCCCAGGAGTCGGCACACGTGGGGGTGTTCCACGCTCGCCATCATGTA